>NC_090832.1:78598964-78909146 GCF_028021215.1 Eschrichtius robustus
ACAGTATTACAATAGCCAAGATATGGAAGTAACCAAAAAGTCCACCAACAGATGGGTGGACAAAGAAGAACTCCTCCATGTACGGATGGAATATTCGCTAGTGAAAAAAATGAAACAATGCCATTTGCAGCACCATACACGAGTCTAGACGTAATCACGCCACCTGTAGTCAGTGAGAAAGCAAAAGACACATATCCTATCATATCACTTTTAGGAGTTACTTAAAAATTGATACCAATGAAGATATTTCCACAGAGAAAGGCAATCACAGATTCATTAAAAAAACTTATGGTTCACCAAATAGAAAGGGATGAGGATTGGATACATTACCATATTGGGGTTAACAGAGATATACATACCATGTGAAATATATAATCACCAAAGACGTACGGAAGACCAGGAGAAGACTACTCAACATTGTGTCATAACCTACATGGGAAAAGGATGCGAGGAAGAATAGATACACGTATATGTGTGAAAGAACCACATCTTGCACACCTAGAACAAACAAACCATTGTAATCAAATTTGCTGGGATAAAAAATAAAAAGTAAATTACAATTATGAACAAGAAGTAATGAGACATAAACATAAAGTGCTTTTTTCCTGGCACATTCCATTCGAATTTACAACCTAGAACACCACTTCCATTAAGGCTCTGTTTCCCCAGTTACCAAATTTGGTAAAGGAGAAATGCTGCCACCTTGTGGCCGTTTCCTGCAAGAGCAGCTTTAAACTCACAGCTAATGGTCACTTAACATTCACAAGGACTCAGGGCTGTAAAGGACACCTGCCCTAAAAAATTGTGCTGAAGAAGGGAATGGACAAAAAAATTCAAAACAGGCAAATGTTTCAAGAAGTGAGTATGAGGAGTTAAGTTTTACTCACGCTCTTTAAAAAAAAAAGGAAAATGGATAAAAGCTCAACCTCAGGGAGTGTTAGACCCATGCAATCTAATCTACAAAAAGTTTCAACTTAGACCAGTCGACTGACCATCAGCAAAATGTCTACAAACAATAAATGCTGACGGGGTTTTCAAGAACTGTATCCCCTCTACCTGCTGGTGAGACGTAAAGGGGTAACAGCCAATAATGAGAAGAGAAAGGAGCTGTGTTTAAAAGTAAAAATGGAGGTACCATTCAATCCAGCAGGCGCACCATTGGACCTCTCACCTGAGAAGACAAGAATCGAGAAGACACAGGCCGCAAAACTGCAGTGCAGCCTTATTCACATTAGCCAAGACAGTGAAGCAATCAAAATATCCAACAAGAGGTGAATGGATAAAGAAGAAGTGGTCCATGTACACAATGGAATATTAGCCATGGAAAACAATGAACCATTGCTCTTTGAGGCACCACAAATGAGTCTGGAGATAATCACGAAACATGAGGTAACTCGGAAACCAAAGACCTGTATTCTATATCACTTATAGGCGTTATCTAATAACTGACACAAATGAATATATTTCCACAGAGAAAGACACTCACAGACTTAGAAAACAAACTATGCTCATCTAAAAGGAAAGGTGGGGGGAATGGATAAGTTAAGATTAGTGTTGCTCTATGTATACAAACACATAGTATATACATATATCAAAAAGACCGACCATCTAGCAAGGGTGGTCTGTGGAACACTCTGTAACATTTAACATGGGAAGAGGATCTGTACTTGAATAGACATATATAATGTACAAATGAACCAGATTGTGTACACCTAGGAGAGACAATATTCGAAGCTTTACCCCAATTAAAAAAAAATTTAAAACCAAGAAGAAATAATGAGACATAAACTTATGGGGGTGTCTCCAGGCACATTCCAATTTAATTTACAACCTAGGAACACGAATTCCAGAAAGGCTCTGCTGCCCTAGTACCCAGATTTGGGAGTGGAGAAATGCTGCCTGCTTGAGGCCACTTCCCACAACAGCAGCTTTAAACCCATTGCTAAGGGTCACTAAATATTCACCAAACTTGCAGTTCGGGAAATGACACCTGCTCTCTAAAAAAATTCTGAGGTGGAAAATCGACCAAAAATTTCAAAATAGGGCAACCTTCCAAGAAGATAGTTTCAAGAGATATATTGTACTCCCAACTGTTTCCTTTTTTTTAACAGAAAAGAAAACGGTGGAGAAACATGATGAGTTTTACGAATTTTCAAAGACATGCAAACCCAAATTACAAAACCCTATCAGCACACAGCAGCCAGTAGGGCCATTAGCATAAAGGCAGGAAACAATAAATGCTAAATCGATTGTGGAGAAATGCATACCCTCGATTCTAAGGGGGACGTGGTAAGAGCCACTAATGAAAACACAAAGAAGGTGCTTTGAAAAGGGAAACACGGTGCTACCAGTCAATCAATCACACCCACTGCTGGGCCTATCAACTGAGAAAATGAGAATCAAAAAGTCACAGGCTGGCAATCCTGTACTCCAACAATATTTACCATAGCCAACACTTGGAAGCAATGAAAATGTCCATCAACCGAGGAATGCGCAAAGTAGAAGTGGTCCACGTGCACACTGGGGAATTACTCCAATAAAAACTAAAAATTAAATTTAAAAATCCAACAAAAGTAAGGAGACATCAGCTTGTGTGGGTTTGTCCGGGCAAACTCCACTCTAATTTATAACCGAGAAACACCACAGGCCGCAAGGGCTTTTCCCTAGTTACCATGGTGGGGACATAGAAAGGCTGCCGCCCTCTGGCATTTACCTGCAAAAGCAGCTTTAAAGCCTTTGCTAATGGTCATTTCATAGGAACAAGTACTGCAGAACTGTAAATGAAACCTGCCCTCAAAATGTCTTGAGGGAGGTAATGGCCAAAACATTTCAAAATGTGACACATACTTTAAGAGAACACTTTGAAGAACTAAGGGGTAATCACAGGTTGAAAAATAAAAAGGACATGCCTTAAAGCTCAATTTCAACGGATTATGAGGCACAGGCGAATTCAACCACAAAGAGGTATCAGCTCACACTTGTCAGAATAACCATCAGCAAGGAAACTACAAACAATAAATGCTGAAGGTGTTGTGGAGAAATGCATACCCTCAACTTCAAGTGGGACATAACTTGAAAAGGGCCACGAATGAGAACAGAATGGAGGTGCCTTAAAAAGGTAAACATTGAGCTACCATATGATCCAGCAGGCCCACTCCTCGACCTATAATCTAAGAAGAAAGAATTGGAAAGACACAGGCAGGCAAATCTGCATGGCACAGTATTACAATAGCCAAGATATGGAAGTAACCAAAAAGTCCACCAACAGATGGGTGGACAAAGAAGAACTCCTCCATGTACGGATGGAATATTCGCTAGTGAAAAAAATGAAACAATGCCATTTGCAGCACCATACACGAGTCTAGACGTAATCACGCCACCTGTAGTCAGTGAGAAAGCAAAAGACACATATCCTATCATATCACTTTTAGGAGTTACTTAAAAATTGATACCAATGAAGATATTTCCACAGAGAAAGGCAATCAAAGATTCATTAAAAAAACTTATGGTTCACCAAATAGAAAGGGATGAGGATTGGATACATTACCATATTGGGGTTAACAGAGATATACATACCATGTGAAATATATAATCACCAAAGACGTACGGAAGACCAGGAGAAGACTACTCAACATTGTGTCATAACCTACATGGGAAAAGGATGCGAGGAAGAATAGATACACGTATATGTGTGAAAGAACCACATCTTGCACACCTAGAACAAACAAACCATTGTAATCAAATTTGCTGGGATAAAAAATAAAAAGTAAATTACAATTATGAACAAGAAGTAATGAGACATAAACATAAAGTGCTTTTTTCCTGGCACATTCCATTCGAATTTACAACCTAGAACACCACTTCCATTAAGGCTCTGTTTCCCCAGTTACCAAATTTGGTAAAGGAGAAATGCTGCCACCTTGTGGCCGTTTCCTGCAAGAGCAGCTTTAAACTCACAGCTAATGGTCACTTAACATTCACAAGGACTCAGGGCTGTAAAGGACACCTGCCCTAAAAAATTGTGCTGAAGAAGGGAATGGACAAAAAAATTCAAAACAGGCAAATGTTTCAAGAAGAGAGTATGAGGAGTTAAGTTTTACTCACGCTCTTTTAAAAAAAAAGGAAAATGGATAAAAGCTCAACCTCAGGGAGTGTTAGACCCATGCAATCTAATCTACAAAAAGTTTCAACATAGAGCAGTCGACTGACCATCAGCAAAATGTCTACAAACAATAAATGCTGACGGGGTTTTCAAGAACTGTATCCCCTCTACCTGCTGGTGAGACGTAAAGGGGTAACAGCCAATAATGAGAAGAGAAAGGAGCTGTGTTTAAAAGTAAAAATGGAGGTACCATTCAATCCAGCAGGCGCACCATTGGACCTCTCACCTGAGAAGACAAGAATCGAGAAGACACAGGCCGCAAAACTGCAGTGCAGCCTTATTCACATTAGCCAAGACAGTGAAGCAATCAAAATATCCAACAAGAGGTGAATGGATAAAGAAGAAGTGGTCCATGTACACAATGGAATATTAGCCATGGAAAACAATGAACCATTGCTCTTTGAGGCACCACAAATGAGTCTGGAGATAATCACGAAACATGAGGTAACTCGGAAACCAAAGACCTGTATTCTATATCACTTATAGGCGTTATCTAATAACTGACACAAATGAATATATTTCCACAGAGAAAGACACTCACAGACTTAGAAAACAAACTATGCTCATCTAAAAGGAAAGGTGGGGGGAATGGATAAGTTAAGATTAGTGTTGCTCTATGTATACAAACACATAGTATATACATATCTCAAAAAGACCGACCATCTAGCAAGGGAGGTCTGTGGAACACTCTGTAACATTTAACATGGGAAGAGGATCTGTACTTGAATAGACATATATAATGTACAAATGAACCAGATTGTGTACACCTAGGAGAGACAATATTCGAAGCTTTACCCCAATTAAAAAAAAATTTAAAACCAAGAAGAAATAATGAGACATAAACTTATGGGGGTGTCTCCAGGCACATTCCAATTTAATTTACAACCTAGGAACACGACTTCCAGAAAGGCTCTGCTGCCCTAGTACCCAGATTTGGGAGTGGAGAAATGCTGCCTGCTTGAGGCCACTTCCCACAACAGCAGCTTTAAACCCATTGCTAAGGGTCACTAAATATTCACCAAACTTGCAGTTCGGGAAATGACACCTGCTCTCTAAAAAAATTCTGAGGTGGAAAATCGACCAAAAATTTCAAAATAGGGCAACCTTCCAAGAAGATAGTTTCAAGAAATATATTGTACTCCCAACTGTTTCCTTTTTTTAACAGAAAATTAAACGGTGGAGAAACATGATGAGTTTTACGAATTTTCAAAGACATGCAAACCCAAATTACAAAACCCTATCAGCACACAGCAGCCAGTAGGGCCATTAGCATAAAGGCAGCAAACAATAAATGCTAAATCGATTGTGGAGAAATGCATACCCTCGATTCTAAGGGGGACGTGGTAAGAGCCACTAATGAAAACACAAAGAAGGTGCTTTGAAAAGGGAAACACGGTGCTACCAGTCAATCAGTCACACCCACTGCTGGGCCTATCAACTGAGAAAATGAGAATCAAAAAGTCACAGGCTGGCAATCCTGCACTCCAACAATATTTACCATAGCCAACACTTGGAAGCAATGAAAATGTCCATCAACCGAGGAATGCGCAAAGTAGAAGTGGTCCACGTGCACACTGGGGAATTACTCCAATAAAAACTAAAAATTAAATTTAAAAATCCAACAAAAGTAAGGAGACATCAGCTTGTGTGGGTTTGTCCGGGCACACTCCACTCTAATTTATAACCGAGAAACACCACAGGCCGCAAGGGCTTTTCCCTAGTTACCATGGTGGGGACATAGAAAGGCTGCCGCCCTCTGGCATTTACCTGCAAAAGCAGCTTTAAAGCCTTTGCTAATGGTCATTTCATAGGAACAAGTACTGCAGAACTGTAAATGAAACCTGCCCTCAAAATGTCTTGAGGGAGGTAATGGCCAAAACATTTCAAAATGTGACACATACTTTAAGAGAACACTTTGAAGAACTAAGGGGTAATCACAGGTTGAAAAATAAAAAGGACATGCCTTAAAGCTCAATTTCAACGGATTATGAGGCACAGGCGAATTCAACCACAAAGAGGTATCAGCTCACACTTGTTAGAATAACCATCAGCAAGGAAACTACAAACAATAAATGCTGAAGGTGTTGTGGAGAAATGCATACCCTCAACTTCAAGTGGGACATAACTTGAAAAGGGCCACGAATGAGAACAGAATGGAGGTGCCTTAAAAAGGTAAACATTGAGCTACCATATGATCCAGCAGGCCCACTCCTCGACCTATAATCTAAGAAGAAAGAATTGGAAAGACACAGGCAGGCAAATCTGCATGGCACAGTATTACAATAGCCAAGATATGGAAGTAACCAAAAAGTCCACCAACAGATGGGTGGACAAAGAAGAACTCCTCCATGTACGGATGGAATATTCGCTAGTGAAAAAAATGAAACAATGCCATTTGCAGCACCATACACGAGTCTAGACGTAATCACGCCACCTGTAGTCAGTGAGAAAGCAAAAGACACATATCCTATCATATCACTTTTAGGAGTTACTTAAAAATTGATACCAATGAAGATATTTCCACAGAGAAAGGCAATCACAGATTCATTAAAAAAACTTATGGTTCACCAAATAGAAAGGGATGAGGATTGGATACATTACCATATTGGGGTTAACAGAGATATACATACCATGTGAAATATATAATCACCAAAGACGTACGGAAGACCAGGAGAAGACTACTCAACATTGTGTCATAACCTACATGGGAAAAGGATGCGAGGAAGAATAGATACACGTATATGTGTGAAAGAACCACATCTTGCACACCTAGAACAAACAAAGCATTGTAATCAAATTTGCTGGGATAAAAAATAAAAAGTAAATTACAATTATGAACAAGAAGTAATGAGACATAAACATAAAGTGCTTTTTTCCTGGCACATTCCATTCGAATTTACAACCTAGAACACCACTTCCATTAAGGCTCTGTTTCCCCAGTTACCAAATTTGGTAAAGGAGAAATGCTGCCACCTTGTGGCCGTTTCCTGCAAGAGCAGCTTTAAACTCATAGCTAATGGTCACTTAACATTCACAAGGACTCAGGGCTGTAAAGGACACCTGCCCTAAAAAATTGTGCTGAAGTAGGGAATGGACAAAAAAATTCAAAACAGGCAAATGTTTCAAGAAGAGAGTATGAGGAGTTAAGTTTTACTCACGCTCTTTTAAAAAAAAAGGAAAATGGATAAAAGCTCAACCTCAGGGAGTGTTAGACCCATGCAATCTAATCTACAAAAAGGTTCAACTTAGACCAGTCGACTGACCATCAGCAAAATGTCTACAAACAATAAATGCTGACGGGGTTTTCAAGAACTGTATCCCCTCTACCTGCTGGTGAGACGAAAAGGGGTAACAGCCAATAATGAGAAGAGAAAGGAGCTGTGTTTAAAAGTAAAAATGGAGGTACCATTCAATCCAGCAGCCGCACCATTGGACCTCTCACCTGAGAAGACAAGAATCGAGAAGACACAGGCCGCAAAAGCTGCAGTGCAGCCTTATTCACAATAGCCAAGACAGTGAAGCAATCAAAATATCCAACAAGAGGTGAATGGATAAAGAAGAAGTGGTCCATGTACACAATGGAATATTAGCCATGGAAAACAATGAACCATTGCTCTTTGAGGCACCACAAATGGGTCTGGAGATAATCACGAAACATGAGGTAGCTCGGAAACCAAAGACCTGTATTCTATGATATCACTTATAGGCGTTATCTAATAACTGACACAAATGAATATATTTCCACAGAGAAAGACACTCACAGACTTGAAAACAAACTATGCTCATCTAAAAGGAAAGGTGGGGGGAATGGATAAGTTAAGATTAGTGTTGCTCTATGTATACAAACACATAGTATATACATATCTCAAAAAGACCGACCATGGAGCAAGGGAGGTCTGTGGAACCCTCTGTAACATTTTACATGGGAAGAGGATCTGTACTTGAATAGACATATATAATGTACAAATGAACCAGATTGTGTACACCTAGGACAGACAATATTCGAAGCTTTACCACAATTAAAAAAAAATTTAAAACGAAGAAGAAATAATGAGACATAAACTTATGGGGGTTTCTCCAGGCACATTCCAATTTAATTTACAACCTAGGAACACGACTTCCAGAAAGGCTCTGCTGCCCTAGTACCCAGATTTGGGAGTGGAGAAATGCTGCCTGCTTGAGGCCACTTCCCACAACAGCAGCTTTAAACCCATTGCTAAGGGTCACTAAATATTCACCAAACTTGCAGTTCGGGAAATGACACCTGCTCTCTAAAAAAATTCTGAGTTGGAAAATCGACCAAAAATTTGAAAATAGGGCAACCTTCCAAGAAGACAATTTCAAGAAATATATTGTACTCCCAACTGTTTCCTTTTTTTTAACAGAAAAGAAAACGGTGGAGAAACATGATGAGTTTTACGAATTTTCAAAGACATGCAAACCCAAATTACAAAACCCTATCAGCACACAGCAGCCAGTAGGGCCATTAGCATAAAGGCAGCAAACAATAAATGCTAAATCGATTGTGGAGAAATGCATACCCTCGATTCTAAGGGGGACGTGGTAAGAGCCACTAATGAAAACACAAAGAAGGTGCTTTGAAAAGGGAAACACGGTGCTACCAGTCAATCAGTCACACCCACTGCTGGGCCTATCAACTGAGAAAATGAGAATCAAAAACTCACAGGCTGGCAATCCTGCACTCCAACAATATTTACCATAGCCAACACTTGGAAGCAATGAAAATGTCCATCAACCGAGGAATGCGCAAAGTAGAAGTGGTCCACGTGCACACTGGGGAATTACTCCAATAAAAACTAAAAATTAAATTTAAAAATCCAACAAAAGTAAGGAGACATCAGCTTGTGTGGGTTTGTCCGGGCACACTCCACTCTAATTTATAACCGAGAAACACCACAGGCCGCAAGGGCTTTTCCCTAGTTACCATGGTGGGGACATAGAAAGGCTGCCGCCCTCTGGCATTTACCTGCAAAAGCAGCTTTAAAGTCTTTGCTAATGGTCATTTCATAGGAACAAGTACTGCAGAACTGTAAATGAAACCTGCCCTCAAAATGTCTTGAGGGAGGTAATGGCCAAAACATTTCAAAATGTGACACATACTTTAAGAGAACACTTTGAAGAACTAAGGGGTAATCACAGGTTGAAAAATAAAAAGGACATGCCTTAAAGCTCAATTTCAACGGATTATGAGGCACAGGCGAATTCAACCACAAAGAGGTATCAGCTCACACTTGTCAGAATAACCATCAGCAAGGAAACTACAAACAATAAATGCTGAAGGTGTTGTGGAGAAATGCATACCCTCAACTTCAAGTGGGACATAACTTGAAAAGGGCCACGAATGAGAACAGAATGGAGGTGCCTTAAAAAGGTAAACATTGAGCTACCATATGATCCAGCAGGCCCACTCCTCGACCTATAATCTAAGAAGAAAGAATTGGAAAGACACAGGCAGGCAAATCTGCATGGCACAGTATTACAATAGCCAAGATATGGAAGTAACCAAAAAGTCCACCAACAGATGGGTGGACAAAGAAGAACTCCTCCATGTACGGATGGAATATTCGCTAGTGAAAAAAATGAAACAATGCCATTTGCAGCACCATACACGAGTCTAGACGTAATCACGCCACCTGTAGTCAGTGAGAAAGCAAAAGACACATATCCTATCATATCACTTTTAGGAGTTACTTAAAAATTGATACCAATGAAGATATTTCCACAGAGAAAGGCAATCACAGATTCATTAAAAAAACTTATGGTTCACCAAATAGAAAGGGATGAGGATTGGATACATTACCATATTGGGGTTAACAGAGATATACATACCATGTGAAATATATAATCACCAAAGACGTACGGAAGACCAGGAGAAGACTACTCAACATTGTGTCATAACCTACATGGGAAAAGGATGCGAGGAAGAATAGATACACGTATATGTGTGAAAGAACCACATCTTGCACACCTAGAACAAACAAACCATTGTAATCAAATTTGCTGGGATAAAAAATAAAAAGTAAATTACAATTATGAACAAGAAGTAATGAGACATAAACATAAAGTGCTTTTTTCCTGGCACATTCCATTCGAATTTACAACCTAGAACACCACTTCCATTAAGGCTCTGTTTCCCCAGTTACCAAATTTGGTAAAGGAGAAATGCTGCCACCTTGTGGCCGTTTCCTGCAAGAGCAGCTTTAAACTCACAGCTAATGGTCACTTAACATTCACAAGGACTCAGGGCTGTAAAGGACACCTGCCCTAAAAAATTGTGCTGAAGAAGGGAATGGACAAAAAAATTCAAAACAGGCAAATGTTTCAAGAAGAGAGTATGAGGAGTTAAGTTTTACTCACGCTCTTTTAAAAAAAAAGGAAAATGGATAAAAGCTCAACCTCAGGGAGTGTTAGACCCATGCAATCTAATCTACAAAAAGTTTCAACTTAGACCAGTCGACTGACCATCAGCAAAATGTCTACAAACAATAAATGCTGCCGGGGTTTTCAAGAACTGTATCCCCTCTACCTGCTGGTGAGACGTAAAGGGGTAACAGCCAATAATGAGAAGAGAAAGGAGCTGTGTTTAAAAGTAAAAATGGAGGTACCATTCAATCCAGCAGGCGCACCATTGGACCTCTCACCTGAGAAGACAAGAATCGAGAAGACACAGGCCGCAAAAGCTGCAGTGCAGCCTTATTCACAATAGCCAAGACAGTGAAGCAATCAAAATATCCAACAAGAGGTGAATGGATAAAGAAGAAGTGGTCCATGTACACAATGGAATATTAGCCATGGAAAACAATGAACCATTGCTCTTTGAGGCACCACAAATGGGTCTGGAGATAATCACGAAACATGAGGTAGCTCGGAAACCAAAGACCTGTATTCTATGATATCACTTATAGGCGTTATCTAATAACTGACACAAATGAATATATTTCCACAGAGAAAGACACTCACAGACTTAGAAAACAAACTATGCTCATCTAAAAGGAAAGGTGGGGGGAATGGATAAGTTAAGATTAGTGTTGCTCTATGTATACAAACACATAGTATATACATATCTCAAAAAGACCGACCATCTAGCAAGGGAGTTCTGTGGAACACTCTGTAACATTTAACATGGGAAGAGGATCTGTACTTGAATAGACATATATAATGTACAAATGAACCAGATTGTGTACACCTAGGAGAGACAATATTCGAAGCTTTACCCCAATTAAAAAAAAATTTAAAACCAAGAAGAAATAATGAGACATAAACTTATGGGGGTGTCTCCAGGCACATTCCAATTTAATTTACAACCTAGGAACACGACTTCCAGAAAGGCTCTGCTGCCCTAGTACCCAGATTTGGGAGTGGAGAAATGCTGCCTGCTTGAGGCCACTTCCCACAACAGCAGCATTAAACCCATTGCTAAGGGTCACTAAATATTCACCAAACTTGCAGTTCGGGAAATGACACCTGCTCTCTAAAAAAATTCTGAGGTGGAAAATCGACCAAAAATTTCAAAATAGGGCAACCTTCCAAGAAGATAGTTTCAAGAGATATATTGTACTCCCAACTGTTTCCTTTTTTTTAACAGAAAAGAAAACGGTGGAGAAACATGATGAGTTTTACGAATTTTCAAAGACATGCAAACCCAAATTACAAAACCCTATCAGCACACAGCAGCCAGTAGGGCCATTAGCATAAAGGCAGGAAACAATAAATGCTAAATCGATTGTGGAGAAATGCATACCCTCGATTCTAAGGGGGACGTGGTAAGAGCCACTAATGAAAACACAAAGAAGGTGCTTTGAAAAGGGAAACACGGTGCTACCAGTCAATCAATCACACCCACTGCTGGGCCTATCAACTGAGAAAATGAGAATCAAAAAGTCACAGGCTGGCAATCCTGTACTCCAACAATATTTACCATAGCCAACACTTGGAAGCAATGAAAATGTCCATCAACCGAGGAATGCGCAAAGTAGAAGTGGTCCACGTGCACACTGGGGAATTACTCCAATAAAAACTAAAAATTAAATTTAAAAATCCAACAAAAGTAAGGAGACATCAGCTTGTGTGGGTTTGTCCGGGCACACTCCACTCTAATTTATAACCGAGAAACACCACAGGCCGCAAGGGCTTTTCCCTAGTTACCATGGTGGGGACATAGAAAGGCTGCCGCCCTCTGGCATTTACCTGCAAAAGCAGCTTTAAAGCCTGTGCTAATGGTCATTTCATAGGAACAAGTACTGCAGAAATGTAAATGAAACCTGCCCTCAAAATGTCTTGAGGGAGGTAATGGCCAAAACATTTCAAAATGTGACACATACTTTAAGAGAACACTTTGAAGAACTAAGGGGTAATCACAGGTTGAAAAATAAAAAGGACATGCCTTAAAGCTCAATTTCAACGGATTATGAGGCACAGGCGAATTCAACCACAAAGAGGTATCAGCTCACACTTGTCAGAATAACCATCAGCAAGGAAACTACAAACAATAAATGCTGAAGGTGTTGTGGAGAAATGCATACCCTCAACTTCAAGTGGGACATAACTTGAAAAGGGCCACGAATGAGAACAGAATGGAGGTGCCTTAAAAAGGTAAACATTGAGCTATCGTATGATCCCGCAGGCCCACTCCTCGACCTATAATCTAAGAAGAAAGAATTGGAAAGACACAGGCAGGCAAATCTGCATGGCACAGTATTACAATAGCCAAGATATGGAAGTAACCAAAAAGTCCACCAACAGATGGGTGGACAAAGAAGAACTCCTCCATGTACGGATGGAATATTCGCTAGTGAAAAAAATGAAACAATGCCATTTGCAGCACCATACACGAGTCTAGACGTAATCACGCCACCTGTAGTCAGTGAGAAAGCAAAAGACACATATCCTATCATATCACTTTTAGGAGTTACTTAAAAATTGATACCAATGAAGATATTTCCACAGAGAAAGGCAATCACAGATTCATTAAAAAAACTTATGGTTCACCAAATAGAAAGGGATGAGGATTGGATACATTACCATATTGGGGTTAACAGAGATATACATACCATGTGAAATATATAATCACCAAAGACGTACGGAAGACCAGGAGAAGACTACTCAACATTGTGTCATAACCTACATGGGAAAAGGATGCGAGGAAGAATAGATACACGTATATGTGTGAAAGAACCACATCTTGCACACCTAGAACAAACAAACCATTGTAATCAAATTTGCTGGGATAAAAAATAAAAAGTAAATTACAATTATGAACAAGAAGTAATGAGACATAAACATAAAGTGCTTTTTTCCTGGCACATTCCATTCGAATTTACAACCTAGAACACCACTTCCATTAAGGCTCTGTTTCCCCAGTTACCAAATTTGGTAAAGGAGAAATGCTGCCACCTTGTGGCCGTTTCCTGCAAGAGCAGCTTTAAACTCACAGCTAATGGTCACTTCACATTCACAAGGACTCAGGGCTGTAAAGGACACCTGCCCTAAAAAATTGTGCTGAAGAAGGGAATGGACAAAAAAATTCAAAACAGGCAAATGTTTCAAGAAGAGAGTATGAGGAGTTAAGTTTTACTCACGCTCTTTTAAAAAAAAAGGAAAATGGATAAAAGCTCAACCTCAGGGAGTGTTAGACCCATGCAATCTAATCTACAAAAAGTTTCAACTTAGACCAGTCGACTGACCATCAGCAAAATGTCTACAAACAATAAATGCTGACGGGGTTTTCAAGAACTGTATCCCCTCTACCTGCTGGTGAGACGTAAAGGGGTAACAGCCAATAATGAGAAGAGAAAGGAGCTGTGTTTAAAAGTAAAAATGGAGGTACCATTCAATCCAGCAGGCGCACCATTGGACCTCTCACCTGAGAAGACAAGAATCGAGAAGACACAGGCCGCAAAAGCTGCAGTGCAGCCTTATTCACAATAGCCAAGACAGTGAAGCAATCAAAATATCCAACAAGAGGTGAATGGATAAAGAAGAAGTGGTCCATGTACACAATGGAATATTAGCCATGGAAAACAATGAACCATTGCTCTTTGAGGCACCACAAATGGGTCTGGAGATAGTCACGAAACATGAGGTAACTCGGAAACCAAAGACCTGTATTCTATGATATCACTTATAGGCGTTATCTAATAACTGACCCAAATGAATATATTTCCACAGAGAAAGACACTCACAGACTTAGAAAACAAACTATGCTCATCTAAAAGGAAAGGTGGGGGGAATGGATAAGTTAAGATTAGTGTTGCTCTATGTATACAAACACATAGTATATACATATCTCAAAAAGACCGACCATCTAGCAAGGGAGGTCTGTGGAACACTCTGTAACATTTAACATGGGAAGAGGATCTGTACTTGAATAGACATATATAATGTACAAATGAACCAGATTGTGTACACCTAGGAGAGACAATATTCGAAGCTTTACCCCAATTAAAAAAAAATTTAAAACCAAGAAGAAATAATGAGACATAAACTTATGGGGGTGTCTCCAGGCACATTCCAATTTAATTTACAACCTAGGAACACGACTTCCAGAAAGGCTCTGCTGCCCTAGTACCCAGATTTGGGAGTGGAGAAATGCTGCCTGCTTGAGGCCACTTCCCACAACAGCAGCTTTAAACCCATTGCTAAGGGTCACTAAATATTCACCAAACTTGCAGTTCGGGAAATGACACCTGCTCTCTAAAAAAATTCTGAGGTGGAAAATCGACCAAAAATTTCAAAATAGGGCAACCTTCCAAGAAGATAGTTTCAAGAGATATATTGTACTCCCAACTGTTTCCTTTTTTTTAACAGAAAAGAAAACGGTGGAGAAACATGATGAGTTTTACGAATTTTCAAAGACATGCAAACCCAAATTACAAAACCCTATCAGCACACAGCAGCCAGTAGGGCCATTAGCATAAAGGCAGGAAACAATAAATGCTAAATCGATTGTGGAGAAATGCATACACTCGATTCTAAGGGGGACGTGGTAAGAGCCACTAATGAAAACACAAAGAAGGTGCTTTGAAAAGGGAAACACGGTGCTACCAGTCAATCAATCACACCCACTGCTGGGCCTATCAACTGAGAAAATGAGAATCAAAAAGTCACAGGCTGGCAATCCTGTACTCCAACAATATTTACCATAGCCAACACTTGGAAGCAATGAAAATGTCCATCAACCGAGGAATGCGCAAAGTAGAAGTGGTCCACGTGCACACTGGGGAATTACTCCAATAAAAACTAAAAATTAAATTTAAAAATCCAACAAAAGTAAGGAGACATCAGCTTGTGTGGGTTTGTCCGGGCACACTCCACTCTAATTTATAACCGAGAAACACCACAGGCCGCAAGGGCTTTTCCCTAGTTACCATGGTGGGGACATAGAAAGGCTGCCGCCCTCTGGCATTTACCTGCAAAAGCAGCTTTAAAGCCTGTGCTAATGGTCATTTCATAGGAACAAGTACTGCAGAAATGTAAATGAAACCTGCCCTCAAAATGTCTTGAGGGAGGTAATGGCCAAAACATTTCAAAATGTGACACATACTTTAAGAGAACACTTTGAAGAACTAAGGGGTAATCACAGGTTGAAAAATAAAAAGGACATGCCTTAAAGCTCAATTTCAACGGATTATGAGGCACAGGCGAATTCAACCACAAAGAGGTATCAGCTCACACTTGTCAGAATAACCATCAGCAAGGAAACTACAAACAATAAATGCTGAAGGTGTTGTGGAGAAATGCATACCCTCAACTTCAAGTGGGACATAACTTGAAAAGGGCCACGAATGAGAACAGAATGGAGGTGCCTTAAAAAGGTAAACATTGAGCTATCGTATGATCCCGCAGGCCCACTCCTCGACCTATAATCTAAGAAGAAAGAATTGGAAAGACACAGGCAGGCAAATCTGCATGGCACAGTATTACAATAGCCAAGATATGGAAGTAACCAAAAAGTCCACCAACAGATGGGTGGACAAAGAAGAACTCCTCCATGTACGGATGGAATATTCGCTAGTGAAAAAAATGAAACAATGCCATTTGCAGCACCATACACGAGTCTAGACGTAATCACGCCACCTGTAGTCAGTGAGAAAGCAAAAGACACATATCCTATCATATCACTTTTAGGAGTTACTTAAAAATTGATACCAATGAAGATATTTCCACAGAGAAAGGCAATCACAGATTCATTAAAAAAACTTATGGTTCACCAAATAGAAAGGGATGAGGATTGGATACATTACCATATTGGGGTTAACAGAGATATACATACCATGTGAAATATATAATCACCAAAGACGTACGGAAGACCAGGAGAAGACTACTCAACATTGTGTCATAACCTACATGGGAAAAGGATGCGAGGAAGAATAGATACACGTATATGTGTGAAAGAACCACATCTTGCACACCTAGAACCAACAAACCATTGTAATCAAATTTGCTGGGATAAAAAATAAAAAGTAAATTACAATTATGAACAAGAAGTAATGAGACATAAACATAAAGTGCTTTTTTCCTGGCACATTCCATTCGAATTTACAACCTAGAACACCACTTCCATTAAGGCTCTGTTTCCCCAGTTACCAAATTTGGTAAAGGAGAAATGCTGCCACCTTGTGGCCGTTTCCTGCAAGAGCAGCTTTAAACTCACAGCTAATGGTCACTTCACATTCACAAGGACTCAGGGCTGTAAAGGACACCTGCCCTAAAAAATTGTGCTGAAGAAGGGAATGGACAAAAAAATTCAAAACAGGCAAATGTTTCAAGAAGAGAGTATGAGGAGTTAAGTTTTACTCACGCTCTTTTAAAAAAAAAGGAAAATGGATAAAAGCTCAACCTCAGGGAGTGTTAGACCCATGCAATCTAATCTACAAAAAGTTTCAACTTAGACCAGTCGACTGACCATCAGCAAAATGTCTACAAACAATAAATGCTGACGGGGTTTTCAAGAACTGTATCCCCTCTACCTGCTGGTGAGACGTAAAGGGGTAACAGCCAATAATGAGAAGAGAAAGGAGCTGTGTTTAAAAGTAAAAATGGAGGTACCATTCAATCCAGCAGGCGCACCATTGGACCTCTCACCTGAGAAGACAAGAATCGAGAAGACACAGGCCGCAAAAGCTGCAGTGCAGCCTTATTCACAATAGCCAAGACAGTGAAGCAATCAAAATATCCAACAAGAGGTGAATGGATAAAGAAGAAGTGGTCCATGTACACAATGGAATATTAGCCATGGAAAACAATGAACCATTGCTCTTTGAGGCACCACAAATGGGTCTGGAGATAATCACGAAACATGAGGTAGCTCGGAAACCAAAGACCTGTATTCTATGATATCACTTATAGGCGTTATCTAATAACTGACACAAATGAATATATTTCCACAGAGAAAGACACTCACAGACTTAGAAAACAAACTATGCTCATCTAAAAGGAAAGGTGGGGGGAATGGATAAGTTAAGATTAGTGTTGCTCTATGTATACAAACACATAGTATATACATATCTCAAAAAGACCGACCATCTAGCAAGGGAGGTCTGTGGAACACTCTGTAACATTTAACATGGGAAGAGGATCTGTACTTGAATAGACATATATAATGTACAAATGAACCAGATTGTGTACACCTAGGAGAGACAATATTCGAAGCTTTACCCCAATTAAAAAAAAATTTAAAACCAAGAAGAAATAATGAGACATAAACTTATGGGGGTGTCTCCAGGCACATTCCAATTTAATTTACAACCTAGGAACACGACTTCCAGAAAGGCTCTGCTGCCCTAGTACCCAGATTTGGGAGTGGAGAAATGCTGCCTGCTTGAGGCCACTTCCCACAACAGCAGCTTTAAACCCATTGCTAAGGGTCACTAAATATTCACCAAACTTGCAGTTCGGGAAATGACACCTGCTCTCTAAAAAAATTCTGAGGTGGAAAATCGACCAAAAATTTCAAAATAGGGCAACCTTCCAAGAAGATAGTTTCAAGAGATATATTGTACTCCCAACTGTTTCCTTTTTTTTAACAGAAAAGAAAACGGTGGAGAAACATGATGAGTTTTACGAATTTTCAAAGACATGCAAACCCAAATTACAAAACCCTATCAGCACACAGCAGCCAGTAGGGCCATTAGCATAAAGGCAGGAAACAATAAATGCTAAATCGATTGTGGAGAAATGCATACACTCGATTCTAAGGGGGACGTGGTAAGAGCCACTAATGAAAACACAAAGAAGGTGCTTTGAAAAGGGAAACACGGTGCTACCAGTCAATCAATCACACCCACTGCTGGGCCTATCAACTGAGAAAATGAGAATCAAAAAGTCACAGGCTGGCAATCCTGTACTCCAACAATATTTACCATAGCCAACACTTGGAAGCAATGAAAATGTCCATCAACCGAGGAATGCGCAAAGTAGAAGTGGTCCACGTGCACACTGGGGAATTACTCCAATAAAAACTAAAAATTAAATTTAAAAATCCAACAAAAGTAAGGAGACATCAGCTTGTGTGGGTTTGTCCGGGCACACTCCACTCTAATTTATAACCGAGAAACACCACAGGCCGCAAGGGCTTTTCCCTAGTTACCATGGTGGGGACATAGAAAGGCTGCCGCCCTCTGGCATTTACCTGCAAAAGCAGCTTTAAAGCCTGTGCTAATGGTCATTTCATAGGAACAAGTACTGCAGAAATGTAAATGAAACCTGCCCTCAAAATGTCTTGAGGGAGGTAATGGCCAAAACATTTCAAAATGTGACACATACTTTAAGAGAACACTTTGAAGAACTAAGGGGTAATCACAGGTTGAAAAATAAAAAGGACATGCCTTAAAGCTCAATTTCAACGGATTATGAGGCACAGGCGAATTCAACCACAAAGAGGTATCAGCTCACACTTGTCAGAATAACCATCAGCAAGGAAACTACAAACAATAAATGCTGAAGGTGTTGTGGAGAAATGCATACCCTCAACTTCAAGTGGGACATAACTTGAAAAGGGCCACGAATGAGAACAGAATGGAGGTGCCTTAAAAAGGTAAACATTGAGCTATCGTATGATCCCGCAGGCCCACTCCTCGACCTATAATCTAAGAAGAAAGAATTGGAAAGACACAGGCAGGCAAATCTGCATGGCACAGTATTACAATAGCCAAGATATGGAAGTAACCAAAAAGTCCACCAACAGATGGGTGGACAAAGAAGAACTCCTCCATGTACGGATGGAATATTCGCTAGTGAAAAAAATGAAACAATGCCATTTGCAGCACCATACACGAGTCTAGACGTAATCACGCCACCTGTAGTCAGTGAGAAAGCAAAAGACACATATCCTATCATATCACTTTTAGGAGTTACTTAAAAATTGATACCAATGAAGATATTTCCACAGAGAAAGGCAATCACAGATTCATTAAAAAAACTTATGGTTCACCAAATAGAAAGGGATGAGGATTGGATACATTACCATATTGGGGTTAACAGAGATATACATACCATGTGAAATATATAATCACCAAAGACGTACGGAAGACCAGGAGAAGACTACTCAACATTGTGTCATAACCTACATGGGAAAAGGATGCGAGGAAGAATAGATACACGTATATGTGTGAAAGAACCACATCTTGCACACCTAGAACCAACAAACCATTGTAATCAAATTTGCTGGGATAAAAAATAAAAAGTAAATTACAATTATGAACAAGAAGTAATGAGACATAAACATAAAGTGCTTTTTTCCTGGCACATTCCATTCGAATTTACAACCTAGAACACCACTTCCATTAAGGCTCTGTTTCCCCAGTTACCAAATTTGGTAAAGGAGAAATGCTGCCACCTTGTGGCCGTTTCCTGCAAGAGCAGCTTTAAACTCACAGCTAATGGTCACTTCACATTCACAAGGACTCAGGGCTGTAAAGGACACCTGCCCTAAAAAATTGTGCTGAAGAAGGGAATGGACAAAAAAATTCAAAACAGGCAAATGTTTCAAGAAGAGAGTATGAGGAGTTAAGTTTTACTCACGCTCTTTTAAAAAAAAAGGAAAATGGATAAAAGCTCAACCTCAGGGAGTGTTAGACCCATGCAATCTAATCTACAAAAAGTTTCAACTTAGACCAGTCGACTGACCATCAGCAAAATGTCTACAAACAATAAATGCTGACGGGGTTTTCAAGAACTGTATCCCCTCTACCTGCTGGTGAGACGTAAAGGGGTAACAGCCAATAATGAGAAGAGAAAGGAGCTGTGTTTAAAAGTAAAAATGGAGGTACCATTCAATCCAGCAGGCGCACCATTGGACCTCTCACCTGAGAAGACAAGAATCGAGAAGACACAGGCCGCAAAAGCTGCAGTGCAGCCTTATTCACAATAGCCAAGACAGTGAAGCAATCAAAATATCCAACAAGAGGTGAATGGATAAAGAAGAAGTGGTCCATGTACACAATGGAATATTAGCCATGGAAAACAATGAACCATTGCTCTTTGAGGCACCACAAATGGGTCTGGAGATAATCACGAAACATGAGGTAGCTCGGAAACCAAAGACCTGTATTCTATGATATCACTTATAGGCGTTATCTAATAACTGACACAAATGAATATATTTCCACAGAGAAAGACACTCACAGACTTAGAAAACAAACTATGCTCATCTAAAAGGAAAGGTGGGGGGAATGGATAAGTTAAGTTTAGTGTTGCTCTATGTATACAAACACATAGTATATACATATCTCAAAAAGACCGACCATCTAGCAAGGGAGGTCTGTGGAACACTCTGTAACATTTAACATGGGAAGAGGATCTGTACTTGAATAGACATATATAATGTACAAATGAACCAGATTGTGTACACCTAGGAGAGACAATATTCGAAGCTTTACCCCAATTAAAAAAAAATTTAAAACCAAGAAGAAATAATGAGACATAAACTTATGGGGGTGTCTCCAGGCACATTCCAATTTAATTTACAACCTAGGAACACGACTTCCAGAAAGGCTCTGCTGCCCTAGTACCCAGATTTGGGAGTGGAGAAATGCTGCCTGCTTGAGGCCACTTCCCACAACAGCAGCTTTAAACCCATTGCTAAGGGTCACTAAATATTCACCAAACTTGCAGTTCGGGAAATGACACCTGCTCTCTAAAAAAATTCTGAGGTGGAAAATCGACCAAAAATTTCAAAATAGGGCAACCTTCCAAGAAGATAGTTTCAAGAGATATATTGTACTCCCAACTGTTTCCTTTTTTTTAACAGAAAAGAAAACGGTGGAGAAACATGATGAGTTTTACGAATTTTCAAAGACATGCAAACCCAAATTACAAAACCCTATCAGCACACAGCAGCCAGTAGGGCCATTAGCATAAAGGCAGGAAACAATAAATGCTAAATCGATTGTGGAGAAATGCATACCCTCGATTCTAAGGGGGACGTGGTAAGAGCCACTAATGAAAACACAAAGAAGGTGCTTTGAAAAGGGAAACACGGTGCTACCAGTCAATCAATCACACCCACTGCTGGGCCTATCAACTGAGAAAATGAGAATCAAAAAGTCACAGGCTGGCAATCCTGTACTCCAACAATATTTACCATAGCCAACACTTGGAAGCAATGAAAATGTCCATCAACCGAGGAATGCGCAAAGTAGAAGTGGTCCACGTGCACACTGGGGAATTACTCCAATAAAAACTAAAAATTAAATTTAAAAATCCAACAAAAGTAAGGAGACATCAGCTTGTGTGGGTTTGTCCGGGCACACTCCACTCTAATTTATAACCGAGAAACACCACAGGCCGCAAGGGCTTTTCCCTAGTTACCATGGTGGGGACATAGAAAGGCTGCCGCCCTCTGGCATTTACCTGCAAAAGCAGCTTTAAAGCCTGTGCTAATGGTCATTTCATAGGAACAAGTACTGCAGAAATGTAAATGAAACCTGCCCTCAAAATGTCTTGAGGGAGGTAATGGCCAAAACATTTCAAAATGTGACACATACTTTAAGAGAACACTTTGAAGAACTAAGGGGTAATCACAGGTTGAAAAATAAAAAGGACATGCCTTAAAGCTCAATTTCAACGGATTATGAGGCACAGGCGAATTCAACCACAAAGAGGTATCAGCTCACACTTGTCAGAATAACCATCAGCAAGGAAACTACAAACAATAAATGCTGAAGGTGTTGTGGAGAAATGCATACCCTCAACTTCAAGTGGGACATAACTTGAAAAGGGCCACGAATGAGAACAGAATGGAGGTGCCTTAAAAAGGTAAACATTGAGCTATCGTATGATCCAGCAGGCCCACTCCTCGACCTATAATCTAAGAAGAAAGAATTGGAAAGACACAGGCAGGCAAATCTGCATGGCACAGTATTACAATAGCCAAGATATGGAAGTAACCAAAAAGTCCACCAACAGATGGGTGGACAAAGAAGAACTCCTCCATGTACGGATGGAATATTCGCTAGTGAAAAAAATGAAACAATGCCATTTGCAGCACCATACACGAGTCTAGACGTAATCACGCCACCTGTAGTCAGTGAGAAAGCAAAAGACACATATCCTATCATATCACTTTTAGGAGTTACTTAAAAATTGATACCAATGAAGATATTTCCACAGAGAAAGGCAATCACAGATTCATTAAAAAAACTTATGGTTCACCAAATAGAAAGGGATGAGGATTGGATACATTACCATATTGGGGTTAACAGAGATATACATACCATGTGAAATATATAATCACCAAAGACGTACGGAAGACCAGGAGAAGACTACTCAACATTGTGTCATAACCTACATGGGAAAAGGATGCGAGGAAGAATAGATACACGTATATGTGTGAAAGAACCACATCTTGCACACCTAGAACAAACAAACCATTGTAATCAAATTTGCTGGGATAAAAAATAAAAAGTAAATTACAATTATGAACAAGAAGTAATGAGACATAAACATAAAGTGCTTTTTTCCTGGCACATTCCATTCGAATTTACAACCTAGAACACCACTTCCATTAAGGCTCTGTTTCCCCAGTTACCAAATTTGGTAAAGGAGAAATGCTGCCACCTTGTGGCCGTTTCCTGCAAGAGCAGCTTTAAACTCACAGCTAATGGTCACTTAACATTCACAAGGACTCAGGGCTGTAAAGGACACCTGCCCTAAAAAATTGTGCTGAAGAAGGGAATGGACAAAAAAATTCAAAACAGGCAAATGTTTCAAGAAGAGAGTATGAGGAGTTAAGTTTTACTCACGCTCTTTTAAAAAAAAAGGAAAATGGATAAAAGCTCAACCTCAGGGAGTCTTAGACCCATGCAATCTAATCTACAAAAAGTTTCAACTTAGACCAGTCGACTGACCATCAGCAAAATGTCTACAAACAATAAATGCTGACGGGGTTTTCAAGAACTGTATCCCCTCTACCTGCTGGTGAGACGTAAAGGGGTAACAGCCAATAATGAGAAGAGAAAGGAGCTGTGTTTAAAAGTAAAAATGGAGGTACCATTCAATCCAGCAGGCGCACCATTGGACCTCTCACCTGAGAAGACAAGAATCGAGAAGACACAGGCCGCAAAAGCTGCAGTGCAGCCTTATTCACAATAGCCAAGACAGTGAAGCAATCAAAATATCCAACAAGAGGTGAATGGATAAAGAAGAAGTGGTCCATGTACACAATGGAATATTAGCCATGGAAAACAATGAACCATTGCTCTTTGAGGCACCACAAATGGGTCTGGAGATAATCACGAAACATGAGGTAGCTCGGAAACCAAAGACCTGTATTCTATGATATCACTTATAGGCGTTATCTAATAACTGACACAAATGAATATATTTCCACAGAGAAAGACACTCACAGACTTAGAAAACAAACTATGCTCATCTAAAAGGAAAGGTGGGGGGAATGGATAAGTTAAGTTTAGTGTTGCTCTATGTATACAAACACATAGTATATACATATCTCAAAAAGACCGACCATCTAGCAAGGGAGGTCTGTGGAACACTCTGTAACATTTAACATGGGAAGAGGATCTGTACTTGAATAGACATATATAATGTACAAATGAACCAGATTGTGTACACCTAGGAGAGACAATATTCGAAGCTTTACCCCAATTAAAAAAAAATTTAAAACCAAGAAGAAATAATGAGACATAAACTTATGGGGGTGTCTCCAGGCACATTCCAATTTAATTTACAACCTAGGAACACGACTTCCAGAAAGGCTCTGCTGCCCTAGTACCCAGATTTGGGAGTGGAGAAATGCTGCCTGCTTGAGGCCACTTCCCACAACAGCAGCTTTAAACCCATTGCTAAGGGTCACTAAATATTCACCAAACTTGCAGTTCGGGAAATGACACCTGCTCTCTAAAAAAATTCTGAGGTGGAAAATCGACCAAAAATTTCAAAATAGGGCAACCTTCCAAGAAGATAGTTTCAAGAGATATATTGTACTCCCAACTGTTTCCTTTTTTTTAACAGAAAAGAAAACGGTGGAGAAACATGATGAGTTTTACGAATTTTCAAAGACATGCAAACCCAAATTACAAAACCCTATCAGCACACAGCAGCCAGTAGGGCCATTAGCATAAAGGCAGGAAACAATAAATGCTAAATCGATTGTGGAGAAATGCATACCCTCGATTCTAAGGGGGACGTGGTAAGAGCCACTAATGAAAACACAAAGAAGGTGCTTTGAAAAGGGAAACACGGTGCTACCAGTCAATCAATCACACCCACTGCTGGGCCTATCAACTGAGAAAATGAGAATCAAAAAGTCACAGGCTGGCAATCCTGTACTCCAACAATATTTACCATAGCCAACACTTGGAAGCAATGAAAATGTCCATCAACCGAGGAATGCGCAAAGTAGAAGTGGTCCACGTGCACACTGGGGAATTACTCCAATAAAAACTAAAAATTAAATTTAAAAATCCAACAAAAGTAAGGAGACATCAGCTTGTGTGGGTTTGTCCGGGCACACTCCACTCTAATTTATAACCGAGAAACACCACAGGCCGCAAGGGCTTTTCCCTAGTTACCATGGTGGGGACATAGAAAGGCTGCCGCCCTCTGGCATTTACCTGCAAAAGCAGCTTTAAAGCCTGTGCTAATGGTCATTTCATAGGAACAAGTACTGCAGAAATGTAAATGAAACCTGCCCTCAAAATGTCTTGAGGGAGGTAATGGCCAAAACATTTCAAAATGTGACACATACTTTAAGAGAACACTTTGAAGAACTAAGGGGTAATCACAGGTTGAAAAATAAAAAGGACATGCCTTAAAGCTCAATTTCAACGGATTATGAGGCACAGGCGAATTCAACCACAAAGAGGTATCAGCTCACACTTGTCAGAATAACCATCAGCAAGGAAACTACAAACAATAAATGCTGAAGGTGTTGTGGAGAAATGCATACCCTCAACTTCAAGTGGGACATAACTTGAAAAGGGCCACGAATGAGAACAGAATGGAGGTGCCTTAAAAAGGTAAACATTGAGCTATCGTATGATCCAGCAGGCCCACTCCTCGACCTATAATCTAAGAAGAAAGAATTGGAAAGACACAGGCAGGCAAATCTGCATGGCACAGTATTACAATAGCCAAGATATGGAAGTAACCAAAAAGTCCACCAACAGATGGGTGGACAAAGAAGAACTCCTCCATGTACGGATGGAATATTCGCTAGTGAAAAAAATGAAACAATGCCATTTGCAGCACCATACACGAGTCTAGACGTAATCACGCCACCTGTAGTCAGTGAGAAAGCAAAAGACACATATCCTATCATATCACTTTTAGGAGTTACTTAAAAATTGATACCAATGAAGATATTTCCACAGAGAAAGGCAATCACAGATTCATTAAAAAAACTTATGGTTCACCAAATAGAAAGGGATGAGGATTGGATACATTACCATATTGGGGTTAACAGAGATATACATACCATGTGAAATATATAATCACCAAAGACGTACGGAAGACCAGGAGAAGACTACTCAACATTGTGTCATAACCTACATGGGAAAAGGATGCGAGGAAGAATAGATACACGTATATGTGTGAAAGAACCACATCTTGCACACCTAGAACAAACAAACCATTGTAATCAAATTTGCTGGGATAAAAAATAAAAAGTAAATTACAATTATGAACAAGAAGTAATGAGACATAAACATAAAGTGCTTTTTTCCTGGCACATTCCATTCGAATTTACAACCTAGAACACCACTTCCATTAAGGCTCTGTTTCCCCAGTTACCAAATTTGGTAAAGGAGAAATGCTGCCACCTTGTGGCCGTTTCCTGCAAGAGCAGCTTTAAACTCACAGCTAATGGTCACTTAACATTCACAAGGACTCAGGGCTGTAAAGGACACCTGCCCTAAAAAATTGTGCTGAAGAAGGGAATGGACAAAAAAATTCAAAACAGGCAAATGTTTCAAGAAGAGAGTATGAGGAGTTAAGTTTTACTCACGCTCTTTTAAAAAAAAAGGAAAATGGATAAAAGCTCAACCTCAGGGAGTCTTAGACCCATGCAATCTAATCTACAAAAAGTTTCAACTTAGACCAGTCGACTGACCATCAGCAAAATGTCTACAAACAATAAATGCTGACGGGGTTTTCAAGAACTGTATCCCCTCTACCTGCTGGTGAGACGTAAAGGGGTAACAGCCAATAATGAGAAGAGAAAGGAGCTGTGTTTAAAAGTAAAAATGGAGGTACCATTCAATCCAGCAGGCGCACCATTGGACCTCTCACCTGAGAAGACAAGAATCGAGAAGACACAGGCCGCAAAAGCTGCAGTGCAGCCTTATTCACAATAGCCAAGACAGTGAAGCAATCAAAATATCCAACAAGAGGTGAATGGATAAAGAAGAAGTGGTCCATGTACACAATGGAATATTAGCCATGGAAAACAATGAACCATTGCTCTTTGAGGCACCACAAATGGGTCTGGAGATAATCACGAAACATGAGGTAGCTCGGAAACCAAAGACCTGTATTCTATGATATCACTTATAGGCGTTATCTAATAACTGACACAAATGAATATATTTCCACAGAGAAAGACACTCACAGACTTAGAAAACAAACTATGCTCATCTAAAAGGAAAGGTGGGGGGAATGGATAAGTTAAGTTTAGTGTTGCTCTATGTATACAAACACATAGTATATACATATCTCAAAAAGACCGACCATCTAGCAAGGGAGGTCTGTGGAACACTCTGTAACATTTAACATGGGAAGAGGATCTGTACTTGAATAGACATATATAATGTACAAATGAACCAGATTGTGTACACCTAGGAGAGACAATATTCGAAGCTTTACCCCAATTAAAAAAAAATTTAAAACCAAGAAGAAATAATGAGACATAAACTTATGGGGGTGTCTCCAGGCACATTCCAATTTAATTTACAACCTAGGAACACGACTTCCAGAAAGGCTCTGCTGCCCTAGTACCCAGATTTGGGAGTGGAGAAATGCTGCCTGCTTGAGGCCACTTCCCACAACAGCAGCTTTAAACCCATTGCTAAGGGTCACTAAATATTCACCAAACTTGCAGTTCGGGAAATGACACCTGCTCTCTAAAAAAATTCTGAGGTGGAAAATCGACCAAAAATTTCAAAATAGGGCAACCTTCCAAGAAGATAGTTTCAAGAGATATATTGTACTCCCAACTGTTTCCTTTTTTTTAACAGAAAAGAAAACGGTGGAGAAACATGATGAGTTTTACGAATTTTCAAAGACATGCAAACCCAAATTACAAAACCCTATCAGCACACAGCAGCCAGTAGGGCCATTAGCATAAAGGCAGGAAACAATAAATGCTAAATCGATTGTGGAGAAATGCATACCCTCGATTCTAAGGGGGACGTGGTAAGAGCCACTAATGAAAACACAAAGAAGGTGCTTTGAAAAGGGAAACACGGTGCTACCAGTCAATCAATCACACCCACTGCTGGGCCTATCAACTGAGAAAATGAGAATCAAAAAGTCACAGGCTGGCAATCCTGTACTCCAACAATATTTACCATAGCCAACACTTGGAAGCAATGAAAATGTCCATCAACCGAGGAATGCGCAAAGTAGAAGTGGTCCACGTGCACACTGGGGAATTACTCCAATAAAAACTAAAAATTAAATTTAAAAATCCAACAAAAGTAAGGAGACATCAGCTTGTGTGGGTTTGTCCGGGCACACTCCACTCTAATTTATAACCGAGAAACACCACAGGCCGCAAGGGCTTTTCCCTAGTTACCATGGTGGGGACATAGAAAGGCTGCCGCCCTCTGGCATTTACCTGCAAAAGCAGCTTTAAAGCCTGTGCTAATGGTCATTTCATAGGAACAAGTACTGCAGAAATGTAAATGAAACCTGCCCTCAAAATGTCTTGAGGGAGGTAATGGCCAAAACATTTCAAAATGTGACACATACTTTAAGAGAACACTTTGAAGAACTAAGGGGTAATCACAGGTTGAAAAATAAAAAGGACATGCCTTAAAGCTCAATTTCAACGGATTATGAGGCACAGGCGAATTCAACCACAAAGAGGTATCAGCTCACACTTGTCAGAATAACCATCAGCAAGGAAACTACAAACAATAAATGCTGAAGGTGTTGTGGAGAAATGCATACCCTCAACTTCAAGTGGGACGAACTTGAAAAGGGCCACGAATGAGAACAGAATGGAGGTGCCTTAAAAAGGTAAACATTGAGCTATCGTATGATCCAGCAGGCCCACTCCTCGACCTATAATCTAAGAAGAAAGAATTGGAAAGACACAGGCAGGCAAATCTGCATGGCACAGTATTACAATAGCCAAGATATGGAAGTAACCAAAAAGTCCACCAACAGATGGGTGGACAAAGAAGAACTCCTCCATGTACGGATGGAATATTCGCTAGTGAAAAAAATGAAACAATGCCATTTGCAGCACCATACACGAGTCTAGACGTAATCACGCCACCTGTAGTCAGTGAGAAAGCAAAAGACACATATCCTATCATATCACTTTTAGGAGTTACTTAAAAATTGATACCAATGAAGATATTTCCACAGAGAAAGGCAATCACAGATTCATTAAAAAAACTTATGGTTCACCAAATAGAAAGGGATGAGGATTGGATACATTACCATATTGGGGTTAACAGAGATATACATACCATGTGAAATATATAATCACCAAAGACGTACGGAAGACCAGGAGAAGACTACTCAACATTGTGTCATAACCTACATGGGAAAAGGATGCGAGGAAGAATAGATACACGTATATGTGTGAAAGAACCACATCTTGCACACCTAGAACAAACAAACCATTGTAATCAAATTTGCTGGGATAAAAAATAAAAAGTAAATTACAATTATGAACAAGAAGTAATGAGACATAAACATAAAGTGCTTTTTTCCTGGCACATTCCATTCGAATTTACAACCTAGAACACCACTTCCATTAAGGCTCTGTTTCCCCAGTTACCAAATTTGGTAAAGGAGAAATGCTGCCACCTTGTGGCCGTTTCCTGCAAGAGCAGCTTTAAACTCACAGCTAATGGTCACTTAACATTCACAAGGACTCAGGGCTGTAAAGGACACCTGCCCTAAAAAATTGTGCTGAAGAAGGGAATGGACAAAAAAATTCAAAACAGGCAAATGTTTCAAGAAGAGAGTATGAGGAGTTAAGTTTTACTCACGCTCTTTTAAAAAAAAAGGAAAATGGATAAAAGCTCAACCTCAGGGAGTGTTAGACCCATGCAATCTAATCTACAAAAAGTTTCAACTTAGACCAGTCGACTGACCATCAGCAAAATGTCTACAAACAATAAATGCTGACGGGGTTTTCAAGAACTGTATCCCCTCTACCTGCTGGTGAGACGTAAAGGGGTAACAGCCAATAATGAGAAGAGAAAGGAGCTGTGTTTAAAAGTAAAAATGGAGGTACCATTCAATCCAGCAGGCGCACCATTGGACCTCTCACCTGAGAAGACAAGAATCGAGAAGACACAGGCCGCAAAACTGCAGTGCAGCCTTATTCACATTAGCCAAGACAGTGAAGCAATCAAAATATCCAACAAGAGGTGAATGGATAAAGAAGAAGTGGTCCATGTACACAATGGAATATTAGCCATGGAAAACAATGAACCATTGCTCTTTGAGGCACCACAAATGAGTCTGGAGATAATCACGAAACATGAGGTAACTCGGAAACCAAAGACCTGTATTCTATATCACTTATAGGCGTTATCTAATAACTGACACAAATGAATATATTTCCACAGAGAAAGACACTCACAGACTTAGAAAACAAACTATGCTCATCTAAAAGGAAAGGTGGGGGGAATGGATAAGTTAAGATTAGTGTTGCTCTATGTATACAAACACATAGTATATACATATCTCAAAAAGACCGACCATCTAGCAAGGGAGGTCTGTGGAACACTCTGTAACATTTAACATGGGAAGAGGATCTGTACTTGAATAGACATATATAATGTACAAATGAACCAGATTGTGTACACCTAGGAGAGACAATATTCGAAGCTTTACCCCAATTAAAAAAAAATTTAAAACCAAGAAGAAATAATGAGACATAAACTTATGGGGGTGTCTCCAGGCACATTCCAATTTAATTTACAACCTAGGAACACGACTTCCAGAAAGGCTCTGCTGCCCTAGTACCCAGATTTGGGAGTGGAGAAATGCTGCCTGCTTGAGGCCACTTCCCACAACAGCAGCTTTAAACCCATTGCTAAGGGTCACTAAATATTCACCAAACTTGCAGTTCGGGAAATGACACATGCTCTCTAAAAAAATTCTGAGGTGGAAAATCGACCAAAAATTTCAAAATAGGGCAACCTTCCAAGAAGATAGTTTCAAGAGATATATTGTACTCCCAACTGTTTCCTTTTTTTTAACAGAAAAGAAAACGGTGGAGAAACATGATGAGTTTTACGAATTTTCAAAGACATGCAAACCCAAATTACAAAACCCTATCAGCACACAGCAGCCAGTAGGGCCATTAGCATAAAGGCAGGAAACAATAAATGCTAAATCGATTGTGGAGAAATGCATACCCTCGATTCTAAGGGGGACGTGGTAAGAGCCACTAATGAAAACACAAAGAAGGTGCTTTGAAAAGGGAAACACGGTGCTACCAGTCAATCAATCACACCCACTGCTGGGCCTATCAACTGAGAAAATGAGAATCAAAAAGTCACAGGCTGGCAATCCTGTACTCCAACAATATTTACCATAGCCAACACTTGGAAGCAATGAAAATGTCCATCAACCGAGGAATGCGCAAAGTAGAAGTGGTCCACGTGCACACTGGGGAATTACTCCAATAAAAACTAAAAATTAAATTTAAAAATCCAACAAAAGTAAGGAGACATCAGCTTGTGTGGGTTTGTCCGGGCACACTCCACTCTAATTTATAACCGAGAAACACCACAGGCCGCAAGGGCTTTTCCCTAGTTACCATGGTGGGGACATAGAAAGGCTGCCGCCCTCTGGCATTTACCTGCAAAAGCAGCTTTAAAGCCTGTGCTAATGGTCATTTCATAGGAACAAGTACTGCAGAAATGTAAATGAAACCTGCCCTCAAAATGTCTTGAGGGAGGTAATGGCCAAAACATTTCAAAATGTGACACATACTTTAAGAGAACACTTTGAAGAACTAAGGGGTAATCACAGGTTGAAAAATAAAAAGGACATGCCTTAAAGCTCAATTTCAACAGATTATGAGGCACAGGCGAATTCAACCACAAAGAGGTATCAGCTCACACTTGTCAGAATAACCATCAGCAAGGAAACTACAAACAATAAATGCTGAAGGTGTTGTGGAGAAATGCATACCCTCAACTTCAAGTGGGACGAACTTGAAAAGGGCCACGAATGAGAACAGAATGGAGGTGCCTTAAAAAGGTAAACATTGAGCTATCGTATGATCCAGCAGGCCCACTCCTCGACCTATAATCTAAGAAGAAAGAATTGGAAAGACACAGGCAGGCAAATCTGCATGGCACAGTATTACAATAGCCAAGATATGGAAGTAACCAAAAAGTCCACCAACAGATGGGTGGACAAAGAAGAACTCCTCCATGTACGGATGGAATATTCGCTAGTGAAAAAAATGAAACAATGCCATTTGCAGCACCATACACGAGTCTAGACGTAATCACGCCACCTGTAGTCAGTGAGAAAGCAAAAGACACATATCCTATCATATCACTTTTAGGAGTTACTTAAAAATTGATACCAATGAAGATATTTCCACAGAGAAAGGCAATCACAGATTCATTAAAAAAACTTATGGTTCACCAAATAGAAAGGGATGAGGATTGGATACATTACCATATTGGGGTTAACAGAGATATACATACCATGTGAAATATATAATCACCAAAGACGTACGGAAGACCAGGAGAAGACTACTCAACATTGTGTCATAACCTACATGGGAAAAGGATGCGAGGAAGAATAGATACACGTATATGTGTGAAAGAACCACATCTTGCACACCTAGAACAAACAAACCATTGTAATCAAATTTGCTGGGATAAAAAATAAAAAGTAAATTACAATTATGAACAAGAAGTAATGAGACATAAACATAAAGTGCTTTTTTCCTGGCACATTCCATTCGAATTTACAACCTAGAACACCACTTCCATTAAGGCTCTGTTTCCCCAGTTACCAAATTTGGTAAAGGAGAAATGCTGCCACCTTGTGGCCGTTTCCTGCAAGAGCAGCTTTAAACTCACAGCTAATGGTCACTTAACATTCACAAGGACTCAGGGCTGTAAAGGACACCTGCCCTAAAAAATTGTGCTGAAGAAGGGAATGGACAAAAAAATTCAAAACAGGCAAATGTTTCAAGAAGAGAGTATGAGGAGTTAAGTTTTACTCACGCTCTTTTAAAAAAAAAGGAAAATGGATAAAAGCTCAACCTCAGGGAGTGTTAGACCCATGCAATCTAATCTACAAAAAGTTTCAACTTAGACCAGTCGACTGACCATCAGCAAAATGTCTACAAACAATAAATGCTGACGGGGTTTTCAAGAACTGTATCCCCTCTACCTGCTGGTGAGACGTAAAGGGGTAACAGCCAATAATGAGAAGAGAAAGGAGCTGTGTTTAAAAGTAAAAATGGAGGTACCATTCAATCCAGCAGGCGCACCATTGGACCTCTCACCTGAGAAGACAAGAATCGAGAAGACACAGGCCGCAAAACTGCAGTGCAGCCTTATTCACATTAGCCAAGACAGTGAAGCAATCAAAATATCCAACAAGAGGTGAATGGATAAAGAAGAAGTGGTCCATGTACACAATGGAATATTAGCCATGGAAAACAATGAACCATTGCTCTTTGAGGCACCACAAATGAGTCTGGAGATAATCACGAAACATGAGGTAACTCGGAAACCAAAGACCTGTATTCTATATCACTTATAGGCGTTATCTAATAACTGACACAAATGAATATATTTCCACAGAGAAAGACACTCACAGACTTAGAAAACAAACTATGCTCATCTAAAAGGAAAGGTGGGGGGAATGGATAAGTTAAGATTAGTGTTGCTCTATGTATACAAACACATAGTATATACATATCTCAAAAAGACCGACCATCTAGCAAGGGAGGTCTGTGGAACACTCTGTAACATTTTACATGGGAAGAGGATCTGTACTTGAATAGACATATATAATGTACAAATGAACCAGATTGTGTACACCTAGGACAGACAATATTCGAAGCTTTACCCCAATTAAAAAAAAATTTAAAACCAAGAAGAAATAATGAGACATAAACTTATGGGGGTGTCTCCAGGCACATTCCAATTTAATTTACAACCTAGGAACACGAATTCCAGAAAGGCTCTGCTGCCCTAGTACCCAGATTTGGGAGTGGAGAAATGCTGCCTGCTTGAGGCCACTTCCCACAACAGCAGCTTTAAACCCATTGCTAAGGGTCACTAAATATTCACCAAACTTGCAGTTCGGGAAATGACACCTGCTCTCTAAAAAAATTCTGAGGTGGAAAATCGACCAAAAATTTCAAAATAGGGCAACCTTCCAAGAAGATAGTTTCAAGAGATATATTGTACTCCCAACTGTTTCCTTTTTTTTAACAGAAAAGAAAACGGTGGAGAAACATGATGAGTTTTACGAATTTTCAAAGACATGCAAACCCAAATTACAAAACCCTATCAGCACACAGCAGCCAGTAGGGCCATTAGCATAAAGGCAGGAAACAATAAATGCTAAATCGATTGTGGAGAAATGCATACCCTCGATTCTAAGGGGGACGTGGTAAGAGCCACTAATGAAAACACAAAGAAGGTGCTTTGAAAAGGGAAACACGGTGCTACCAGTCAATCAATCACACCCACTGCTGGGCCTATCAACTGAGAAAATGAGAATCAAAAAGTCACAGGCTGGCAATCCTGTACTCCAACAATATTTACCATAGCCAACACTTGGAAGCAATGAAAATGTCCATCAACCGAGGAATGCGCAAAGTAGAAGTGGTCCACGTGCACACTGGGGAATTACTCCAATAAAAACTAAAAATTAAATTTAAAAATCCAACAAAAGTAAGGAGACATCAGCTTGTGTGGGTTTGTCCGGGCACACTCCACTCTAATTTATAACCGAGAAACACCACAGGCCGCAAGGGCTTTTCCCTAGTTACCATGGTGGGGACATAGAAAGGCTGCCGCCCTCTGGCATTTACCTGCAAAAGCAGCTTTAAAGCCTGTGCTAATGGTCATTTCATAGGAACAAGTACTGCAGAAATGTAAATGAAACCTGCCCTCAAAATGTCTTGAGGGAGGTAATGGCCAAAACATTTCAAAATGTGACACATACTTTAAGAGAACACTTTGAAGAACTAAGGGGTAATCACAGGTTGAAAAATAAAAAGGACATGCCTTAAAGCTCAATTTCAACGGATTATGAGGCACAGGCGAATTCAACCACAAAGAGGTATCAGCTCACACTTGTCAGAATAACCATCAGCAAGGAAACTACAAACAATAAATGCTGAAGGTGTTGTGGAGAAATGCATACCCTCAACTTCAAGTGGGACATAACTTGAAAAGGGCCACGAATGAGAACAGAATGGAGGTGCCTTAAAAAGGTAAACATTGAGCTACCGTATGATCCAGCAGGCCCACTCCTCGACCTATAATCTAAGAAGAAAGAATTGGAAAGACACAGGCAGGCAAATCTGCATGGCACAGTATTACAATAGCCAAGATATGGAAGTAACCAAAAAGTCCACCAACAGATGGGTGGACAAAGAAGAACTCCTCCATGTACGGATGGAATATTCGCTAGTGAAAAAAATGAAACAATGCCATTTGCAGCACCATACACGAGTCTAGACGTAATCACGCCACCTGTAGTCAGTGAGAAAGCAAAAGACACATATCCTATCATATCACTTTTAGGAGTTACTTAAAAATTGATACCAATGAAGATATTTCCACAGAGAAAGGCAATCACAGATTCATTAAAAAAACTTATGGTTCACCAAATAGAAAGGGATGAGGATTGGATACATTACCATATTGGGGTTAACAGAGATATACATACCATGTGAAATATATAATCACCAAAGACGTACGGAAGACCAGGAGAAGACTACTCAACATTGTGTCATAACCTACATGGGAAAAGGATGCGAGGAAGAATAGATACACGTATATGTGTGAAAGAACCACATCTTGCACACCTAGAACAAACAAACCATTGTAATCAAATTTGCTGGGATAAAAAATAAAAAGTAAATTACAATTATGAACAAGAAGTAATGAGACATAAACATAAAGTGCTTTTTTCCTGGCACATTCCATTCGAATTTACAACCTAGAACACCACTTCCATTAAGGCTCTGTTTCCCCAGTTACCAAATTTGGTAAAGGAGAAATGCTGCCAACTTGTGGCCGTTTCCTGCAAGAGCAGCTTTAAACTCACAGCTAATGGTCACTTAACATTCACAAGGACTCAGGGCTGTAAAGGACACCTGCCCTAAAAAATTGTGCTGAAGAAGGGAATGGACAAAAAAATTCAAAACAGGCAAATGTTTCAAGAAGAGAGTATGAGGAGTTAAGTTTTACTCACGCTCTTTTAAAAAAAAAGGAAAATGGATAAAAGCTCAACCTCAGGGAGTGTTAGACCCATGCAATCTAATCTACAAAAAGTTTCAACTTAGACCAGTCGACTGACCATCAGCAAAATGTCTACAAACAATAAATGCTGACGGGGTTTTCAAGAACTGTATCCCCTCTACCTGCTGGTGAGACGTAAAGGGGTAACAGCCAATAATGAGAAGAGAAAGGAGCAGTGTTTAAAAGTAAAAATGGAGGTACCATTCAATCCAGCAGGCGCACCATTGGACCTCTCACCTGAGAAGACAAGAATCGAGAAGACACAGGCCGCAAAACTGCAGTGCAGCCTTATTCACATTAGCCAAGACAGTGAAGCAATCAAAATATCCAACAAGAGGTGAATGGATAAAGAAGAAGTGGTCCATGTACACAATGGAATATTAGCCATGGAAAACAATGAACCATTGCTCTTTGAGGCACCACAAATGAGTCTGGAGATAATCACGAAACATGAGGTAACTCGGAAACCAAAGACCTGTATTCTATATCACTTATAGGCGTTATCTAATAACTGACACAAATGAATATATTTCCACAGAGAAAGACACTCACAGACTTAGAAAACAAACTATGCTCATCTAAAAGGAAAGGTGGGGGGAATGGATAAGTTAAGATTAGTGTTGCTCTATGTATACAAACACATAGTATATACATATCTCAAAAAGACCGACCATCTAGCAAGGGAGGTCTGTGGAACACTCTGTAACATTTAACATGGGAAGAGGATCTGTACTTGAATAGACATATATAATGTACAAATGAACCAGATTGTGTACACCTAGGAGAGACAATATTCGAAGCTTTACCCCAATTAAAAAAAAATTTAAAACCAAGAAGAAATAATGAGACATAAACTTATGGGGGTGTCTCCAGGCACATTCCAATTTAATTTACAACCTAGGAACACGAATTCCAGAAAGGCTCTGCTGCCCTAGTACCCAGATTTGGGAGTGGAGAAATGCTGCCTGCTTGAGGCCACTTCCCACAACAGCAGCTTTAAACCCATTGCTAAGGGTCACTAAATATTCACCAAATTTGCCGTTCGGGAAATGACACCTGCTCTCTAAAAAAATTCTGAGGTGGAAAATCGACCAAAAATTTCAAAATAGGGCAACCTTCCAAGAAGATAGTTTCAAGAGATATATTGTACTCCCAACTGTTTCCTTTTTTTTAACAGAAAAGAAAACGGTGGAGAAACATGATGAGTTTTACGAATTTTCAAAGACATGCAAACCCAAATTACAAAACCCTATCAGCACACAGCAGCCAGTAGGGCCATTAGCATAAAGGCAGGAAACAATAAATGCTAAATCGATTGTGGAGAAATGCATACCCTCGATTCTAAGGGGGACGTGGTAAGAGCCACTAATGAAAACACAAAGAAGGTGCTTTGAAAAGGGAAACACGGTGCTACCAGTCAATCAATCACACCCACTGCTGGGCCTATCAACTGAGAAAATGAGAATCAAAAAGTCACAGGCTGGCAATCCTGTACTCCAACAATATTTACCATAGCCAACACTTGGAAGCAATGAAAATGTCCATCAACCGAGGAATGCGCAAAGTAGAAGTGGTCCACGTGCACACTGGGGAATTACTCCAATAAAAACTAAAAATTAAATTTAAAAATCCAACAAAAGTAAGGAGACATCAGCTTGTGTGGGTTTGTCCGGGCACACTCCACTCTAATTTATAACCGAGAAACACCACAGGCCGCAAGGGCTTTTCCCTAGTTACCATGGTGGGGACATAGAAAGGCTGCCGCCCTCTGGCATTTACCTGCAAAAGCAGCTTTAAAGCCTGTGCTAATGGTCATTTCATAGGAACAAGTACTGCAGAAATGTAAATGAAACCTGCCCTCAAAATGTCTTGAGGGAGGTAATGGCCAAAACATTTCAAAATGTGACACATACTTTAAGAGAACACTTTGAAGAACTAAGGGGTAATCACAGGTTGAAAAATAAAAAGGACATGCCTTAAAGCTCAATTTCAACGGATTATGAGGCACAGGCGAATTCAACCACAAAGAGGTATCAGCTCACACTTGTCAGAATAACCATCAGCAAGGAAACTACAAACAATAAATGCTGAAGGTGTTGTGGAGAAATGCATACCCTCAACTTCAAGTGGGACATAACTTGAAAAGGGCCACGAATGAGAACAGAATGGAGGTGCCTTAAAAAGGTAAACATTGAGCTACCGTATGATCCAGCAGGCCCACTCCTCGACCTATAATCTAAGAAGAAAGAATTGGAAAGACACAGGCAGGCAAATCTGCATGGCACAGTATTACAATAGCCAAGATATGGAAGTAACCAAAAAGTCCACCAACAGATGGGTGGACAAAGAAGAACTCCTCCATGTACGGATGGAATATTCGCTAGTGAAAAAAATGAAACAATGCCATTTGCAGCACCATACACGAGTCTAGACGTAATCACGCCACCTGTAGTCAGTGAGAAAGCAAAAGACACATATCCTATCATATCACTTTTAGGAGTTACTTAAAAATTGATACCAATGAAGATATTTCCACAGAGAAAGGCAATCACAGATTCATTAAAAAAACTTATGGTTCACCAAATAGAAAGGGATGAGGATTGGATACATTACCATATTGGGGTTAACAGAGATATACATACCATGTGAAATATATAATCACCAAAGACGTACGGAAGACCAGGAGAAGACTACTCAACATTGTGTCATAACCTACATGGGAAAAGGATGCGAGGAAGAATAGATACACGTATATGTGTGAAAGAACCACATCTTGCACACCTAGAACAAACAAAGCATTGTAATCAAATTTGCTGGGATAAAAAATAAAAAGTAAATTACAATTATGAACAAGAAGTAATGAGACATAAACATAAAGTGCTTTTTTCCTGGCACATTCCATTCGAATTTACAACCTAGAACACCACTTCCATTAAGGCTCTGTTTCCCCAGTTACCAAATTTGGTAAAGGAGAAATGCTGCCACCTTGTGGCCGTTTCCTGCAAGAGCAGCTTTAAACTCACAGCTAATGGTCACTTAACATTCACAAGGACTCAGGGCTGTAAAGGACACCTGCCCTAAAAAATTGTGCTGAAGAAGGGAATGGACAAAAAAATTCCAAACAGGCAAATGTTTCAAGAAGAGAGTATGAGGAGTTAAGTTTTACTCACGCTCTTTTAAAAAAAAAGGAAAATGGATAAAAGCTCAACCTCAGGGAGTGTTAGACCCATGCAATCTAATCTACAAAAAGTTTTAACTTAGACCAGTCGACTGACCATCAGCAAAATGTCTACAAACAATAAATGCTGACGGGGTTTTCAAGAACTGTATCCCCTCTACCTGCTGGTGAGACGTAAAGGGGTAACAGCCAATAATGAGAAGAGAAAGGAGCTGTGTTTAAAAGTAAAAATGGAGGTACCATTCAATCCAGCAGGCGCACCATTGGACCTCTCACCTGAGAAGACAAGAATCGAGAAGACACAGGCCGCAAAACTGCAGTGCAGCCTTATTCACATTAGCCAAGACAGTGAAGCAATCAAAATATCCAACAAGAGGTGAATGGATAAAGAAGAAGTGGTCCATGTACACAATGGAATATTAGCCATGGAAAACAATGAACCATTGCTCTTTGAGGCACCACAAATGAGTCTGGAGATAATCACGAAACATGAGGTAACTCGGAAACCAAAGACCTGTATTCTATATCACTTATAGGCGTTATCTAATAACTGACACAAATGAATATATTTCCACAGAGAAAGACACTCACAGACTTAGAAAACAAACTATGCTCATCTAAAAGGAAAGGTGGGGGGAATGGATAAGTTAAGATTAGTGTTGCTCTATGTATACAAACACATAGTATATACATATCTCAAAAAGACCGACCATCTAGCAAGGGAGGTCTGTGGTACACTCTGTAACATTTAACATGGGAAGAGGATCTGTACTTGAATAGACATATATAATGTACAAATGAACCAGATTGTGTACACCTAGGAGAGACAATATTCGAAGCTTTACCCCAATTAAAAAAAAATTTAAAACCAAGAAGAAATAATGAGACATAAACTTATGGGGGTGTCTCCAGGCACATTCCAATTTAATTTACAACCTAGGAACACGAATTCCAGAAAGGCTCTGCTGCCCTAGTACCCAGATTTGGGAGTGGAGAAATGCTGCCTGCTTGAGGCCACTTCCCACAACAGCAGCTTTAAACCCATTGCTAAGGGTCACTAAATATTCACCAAACTTGCAGTTCGGGAAATGACACCTGCTCTCTAAAAAAATTCTGAGGTGGAAAATCGACCAAAAATTTCAAAATAGGGCAACCTTCCAAGAAGATAGTTTCAAGAGATATATTGTACTCCCAACTGTTTCCTTTTTTTTAACAGAAAAGAAAACGGTGGAGAAACATGATGAGTTTTACGAATTTTCAAAGACATGCAAACCCAAATTACAAAACCCTATCAGCACACAGCAGCCAGTAGGGCCATTAGCATAAAGGCAGGAAACAATAAATGCTAAATCGATTGTGGAGAAATGCATACCCTCGATTCTAAGGGGGACGTGGTAAGAGCCACTAATGAAAACACAAAGAAGGTGCTTTGAAAAGGGAAACACGGTGCTACCAGTCAATCAATCACACCCACTGCTGGGCCTATCAACTGAGAAAATGAGAATCAAAAAGTCACAGGCTGGCAATCCTGTACTCCAACAATATTTACCATAGCCAACACTTGGAAGCAATGAAAATGTCCATCAACCGAGGAATGCGCAAAGTAGAAGTGGTCCACGTGCACACTGGGGAATTACTCCAATAAAAACTAAAAATTAAATTTAAAAATCCAACAAAAGTAAGGAGACATCAGCTTGTGTGGGTTTGTCCGGGCACACTCCACTCTAATTTATAACCGAGAAACACCACAGGCCGCAAGGGCTTTTCCCTAGTTACCATGGTGGGGACATAGAAAGGCTGCCGCCCTCTGGCATTTACCTGCAAAAGCAGCTTTAAAGCCTGTGCTAATGGTCATTTCATAGGAACAAGTACTGCAGAAATGTAAATGAAACCTGCCCTCAAAATGTCTTGAGGGAGGTAATGGCCAAAACATTTCAAAATGTGACACATACTTTAAGAGAACACTTTGAAGAACTAAGGGGTAATCACAGGTTGAAAAATAAAAAGGACATGCCTTAAAGCTCAATTTCAACGGATTATGAGGCACAGGCGAATTCAACCACAAAGAGGTATCAGCTCACACTTGTCAGAATAACCATCAGCAAGGAAACTACAAACAATAAATGCTGAAGGTGTTGTGGAGAAATGCATACCCTCAACTTCAAGTGGGACGAACTTGAAAAGGGCCACGAATGAGAACAGAATGGAGGTGCCTTAAAAAGGTAAACATTGAGCTACCGTATGATCCAGCAGGCCCACTCCTCGACCTATAATCTAAGAAGAAAGAATTGGAAAGACACAGGCAGGCAAATCTGCATGGCACAGTATTACAATAGCCAAGATATGGAAGTAACCAAAAACTCCACCAACAGATGGGTGGACAAAGAAGAACTCCTCCATGTACAGATGGAATATTTGCTAGTGAAAAAAATGAAACAATGCCATTTGCAGCACCATACATGAGTCTAGACGTAATCACGCCACCTGTAGTCAGTGAGAAAGCAAAAGACACATATCCTATCATATCACTTTTAGGAGTTACTTAAAAATTGATACCAATGAAGATATTTCCACAGAGAAAGGAAATCACAGATTCATTAAAAAAACTTATGGTTCACCAAATAGAAAGGGATGAGGATTGGATACATTACCATATTGGGGTTAACAGAGATATACATACCATGTGAAATATATAATCACCAAAGACGTACGGAAGACCAGGAGAAGACTACTCAACATTGTGTCATAACCTACATGGGAAAAGGATGCGAGGAAGAATAGATTCACGTATATGTGTGAAAGAACCACATCTTGCACACCTAGAACAAACAAAGCATTGTAATCAAATTTGCTGGGATAAAAAATAAAAAGTAAATTACAATTATGAACAAGAAGTAATGAGACATAAACATAAAGTGCTTTTTTCCTGGCACATTCCATTCGAATTTACAACCTAGAACACCACTTCCATTAAGGCTCTGTTTCCCCAGTTACCAAATTTGGTAAAGGAGAAATGCTGCCACCTTGTGGCCGTTTCCTGCAAGAGCAGCTTTAAACTCACAGCTAATGGTCACTTAACATTCACAAGGACTCAGGGCTGTAAAGGACACCTGCCCTAAAAAATTGTGCTGAAGTAGGGAATGGACAAAAAAATTCAAAACAGGCAAATGTTTCAAGAAGAGAGTATGAGGAGTTAAGTTTTACTCACGCTCTTTTAAAAAAAAAGGAAAATGGATAAAAGCTCAACCTCAGGGAGTGTTAGACCCATGCAATCTAATCTACAAAAAGTTTCAACTTAGACCAGTCGACTGACCATCAGCAAAATGTCTACAAACAATAAATGCTGACGGGGTTTTCAAGAACTGTATCCCCTCTACCTGCTGGTGAGACGTAAAGGGGTAACAGCCAATAATGAGAAGAGAAAGGAGCTGTGTTTAAAAGTAAAAATGGAGGTACCATTCAATCCAGCAGGCGCACCATTGGACCTCTCACCTGAGAAGACAAGAATCGAGAAGACACAGGCCGCAAAACTGCAGTGCAGCCTTATTCACATTAGCCAAGACAGTGAAGCAATCAAAATATCCAACAAGAGGTGAATGGATAAAGAAGAAGTGGTCCGTGTACACAATGGAATATTAGCCATGGAAAACAATGAACCATTGCTCTTTGAGGCACCACAAATGAGTCTGGAGATAATCACGAAACATGAGGTAACTCGGAAACCAAAGACCTGTATTCTATATCACTTATAGGCGTTATCTAATAACTGACACAAATGAATATATTTCCACAGAGAAAGACACTCACAGACTTAGAAAACAAACTATGCTCATCTAAAAGGAAAGGTGGGGGGAATGGATAAGTTAACATTAGTGTTGCTCTATGTATACAAACACATAGTATATACATATCTCAAAAAGACCGACCATGGAGCAAGGGAGGTCTGTGGAACCCTCTGTAACATTTTACATGGGAAGAGGATCTGTACTTGAATAGACATATATAATGTACAAATGAACCAGATTGTGTACACCTAGGACAGACAATATTCGAAGCTTTACCACAATTAAAAAAAAATTTAAAACCAAGAAGAAATAATGAGACATAAACTTATGGGGGTTTCTCCAGGCACATTCCAATTTAATTTACAACCTAGGAACACGACTTCCAGAAAGGCTCTGCTGCCCTAGTACCCAGATTTGGGAGTGGAGAAATGCTGCCTGCTTGAGGCCACTTCCCACAACAGCAGCTTTAAACCCATTGCTAAGGGTCACTAAATATTCACCAAACTTGCAGTTCGGGAAATGACACCTGCTCTCTAAAAAAATTCTGAGGTGGAAAATCGACCAAAAATTTCAAAATAGGGCAACCTTCCAAGAAGACAATTTCAAGAAATATATTGTACTCCCAACTGTTTCCTTTTTTTTAACAGAAAAGAAAACGGTGGAGAAACATATTGAGTTTTACGAATTTTCAAAGACATGCAAACCCAAATTACAAAACCCTATCAGCACACAGCAGCCAGTAGGGCCATTAGCATAAATGCAGCAAACAATAAATGCTAAATCGATTGTGGAGAAATGCATACCCTCGATTCTAAGGGGGACATGGTAAGAGCCACTAATGAAAACACAAAGAAGGTGCTTTGAAAAGGGAAACACGGTGCTACCAGTCAATCAGTCACACCCACTGCTGGGCCTATCAACTGAGAAAATGAGAATCAAAAAGTCACAGGCTGGCAATCCTGCACTCCAACAATATTTACCATAGCCAACACATGGAAGCAATGAAAATGTCCATCAACCGAGGAATGCGCAAAGTAGAAGTGGTCCACGTGCACACTGGGGAATTACTCCAATAAAAACTAAAAATTAAATTTAAAAACCCAACAAAAGTAAGGAGACATCAGCTTGTGTGGGTTTGTCCGGGCACACTCCACTCTAATTTATAACCGAGAAACACCACAGGCCGCAAGGGCTTTTCCCTAGTTACCATGGTGGGGACATAGAAAGGCTGCCGCCCTCTGGCATTTACCTGCAAAAGCAGCTTTAAAGCCTGTGCTAATGGTCATTTCATAGGAACAAGTACTGCAGAACTGTAAATGAAACCTGCCCTCAAAATGTCTTGAGGGAGGTAATGGCCAAAACATTTCAAAATGTGACACATACTTTAAGAGAACACTTTGAAGAACTAAGGGGTAATCACAGGTTGAAAAATAAAAAAGGACATGCCTTAAAGCTCAATTTCAACGGATTGTGAGGCACAGGCGAATTCAACCACAAAGAGGTATCAGCTCACACTTGTCAGAATAACCATCAGCAAGGAATCTACAAACAATAAATGCTGAAGGTGTTGTGGAGAAATGCATACCCTCAACTTCAAGTGGGACGTAACTTGAAAAGGGCCACGAATGAGAACAGAATGGAGGTGCCTTAAAAAGGTAAACATTGAGCTACCGTATGATCCAGCAGGCCCACACCTCGACCTATACTCTAAGAAGAAAGAATTGGAAAGACACAGGCAGGCAAATCTGCATGGCACAGTATTACGATAGCCAAGATATGGAAGTAACCAAAAAGTCCACCAACAGATGGGTGGACAAAGAAGAACTCCTCCATGTACAGATGGAATATTCGCTAGTGAAAAAAATGAAACAATGCCATTTGCAGCACCATACACGAGTCTAGACGTAATCACGCCACCTGTAGTCAGTGAGAAAGCAAAAGACACATATCCTATCATATCACTTTTAGGAGTTACTTAAAAATTGATACCAATGAAGATATTTCCACAGAGAAAGGCAATCACAGATTCATTAAAAAAACTTATGGTTCACCAAATAGAAAGGGATGAGGATTGGATACATTACCATATTGGGGTTAACAGAGATATACATACCATGTGAAATATATAATCACCAAAGACGTACGGAAGACCAGGAGAAGACTACTCAACATTGTGTCATAACCTACATGGGAAAAGGATGCGAGGAAGAATAGATACACGTATATGTGTGAAAGAACCACATCTTGCACACCTAGAACAAACAAAGCATTGTAATCAAATTTGCTGGGATAAAAAATAAAAAGTAAATTACAATTATGAACAAGAAGTAATGAGACATAAACATAAAGTGCTTTTTTCCTGGCACATTCCATTCGAATTTACAACCTAGAACACCACTTCCATTAAGGCTCTGTTTCCCCAGTTACCAAATTTGGTAAAGGAGAAATGCTGCCACCTTGTGGCCGTTTCCTGCAAGAGCAGCTTTAAACTCACAGCTAATGGTCACTTAACATTCACAAGGACTCAGGGCTGTAAAGGACACCTGCCCTAAAAAATTGTGCTGAAGTAGGGAATGGACAAAAAAATTCAAAACAGGCAAATGTTTCAAGAAGAGAGTATGAGGAGTTAAGTTTTCCTCACGCTCTTTTAAAAAAAAAGGAAAATGGATAAAAGCTCAACCTCAGGGAGTGTTAGACCCATGCAATCTAATCTACAAAAAGTTTCAACTTAGACCAGTCGACTGACCATCAGCAAAATGTCTACAAACAATAAATGCTGACGGGGTTTTCAAGAACTGTATCCCCTCTACCTGCTGGTGAGACGTAAAGGGGTAACAGCCAATAATGAGAAGAGAAAGGAGCTGTGTTTAAAAGTAAAAATGGAGGTACCATTCAATCCAGCAGGCGCACCATTGGACCTCTCACCTGAGAAGACAAGAATCGAGAAGACACAGGCCGCAAAACTGCAGTGCAGCCTTATTCACATTAGCCAAGACAGTGAAGCAATCAAAATATCCAACAAGAGGTGAATGGATAAAGAAGAAGTGGTCCGTGTACACAATGGAATATTAGCCATGGAAAACAATGAACCATTGCTCTTTGAGGCACCACAAATGAGTCTGGAGATAATCACGAAACATGAGGTAACTCGGAAACCAAAGACCTGTATTCTATATCACTTATAGGCGTTATCTAATAACTGACACAAATGAATATATTTCCACAGAGAAAGACACTCACAGACTTAGAAAACAAACTATGCTCATCTAAAAGGAAAGGTGGGGGGAATGGATAAGTTAACATTAGTGTTGCTCTATGTATACAAACACATAGTATATACATATCTCAAAAAGACCGACCATGGAGCAAGGGAGGTCTGTGGAACCCTCTGTAACATTTTACATGGGAAGAGGATCTGTACTTGAATAGACATATATAATGTACAAATGAACCAGATTGTGTACACCTAGGACAGACAATATTCGAAGCTTTACCACAATTAAAAAAAAATTTAAAACCAAGAAGAAATAATGAGACATAAACTTATGGGGGTTTCTCCAGGCACATTCCAATTTAATTTACAACCTAGGAACACGACTTCCAGAAAGGCTCTGCTGCCCTAGTACCCAGATTTGGGAGTGGAGAAATGCTGCCTGCTTGAGGCCACTTCCCACAACAGCAGCTTTAAACCCATTGCTAAGGGTCACTAAATATTCACCAAACTTGCAGTTCGGGAAATGACACCTGCTCTCTAAAAAAATTCTGAGGTGGAAAATCGACCAAAAATTTCAAAATAGGGCAACCTTCCAAGAAGACAATTTCAAGAAATATATTGTACTCCCAACTGTTTCCTTTTTTTTAACAGAAAAGAAAACGGTGGAGAAACATATTGAGTTTTACGAATTTTCAAAGACATGCAAACCCAAATTACAAAACCCTATCAGCACACAGCAGCCAGTAGGGCCATTAGCATAAATGCAGCAAACAATAAATGCTAAATCGATTGTGGAGAAATGCATACCCTCGATTCTAAGGGGGACATGGTAAGAGCCACTAATGAAAACACAAAGAAGGTGCTTTGAAAAGGGAAACACGGTGCTACCAGTCAATCAGTCACACCCACTGCTGGGCCTATCAACTGAGAAAATGAGAATCAAAAAGTCACAGGCTGGCAATCCTGCACTCCAACAATATTTACCATAGCCAACACATGGAAGCAATGAAAATGTCCATCAACCGAGGAATGCGCAAAGTAGAAGTGGTCCACGTGCACACTGGGGAATTACTCCAATAAAAACTAAAAATTAAATTTAAAAACCCAACAAAAGTAAGGAGACATCAGCTTGTGTGGGTTTGTCCGGGCACACTCCACTCTAATTTATAACCGAGAAACACCACAGGCCGCAAGGGCTTTTCCCTAGTTACCATGGTGGGGACATAGAAAGGCTGCCGCCCTCTGGCATTTACCTGCAAAAGCAGCTTTAAAGCCTGTGCTAATGGTCATTTCATAGGAACAAGTACTGCAGAACTGTAAATGAAACCTGCCCTCAAAATGTCTTGAGGGAGGTAATGGCCAAAACATTTCAAAATGTGACACATACTTTAAGAGAACACTTTGAAGAACTAAGGGGTAATCACAGGTTGAAAAATAAAAAAGGACATGCCTTAAAGCTCAATTTCAACGGATTGTGAGGCACAGGCGAATTCAACCACAAAGAGGTATCAGCTCACACTTGTCAGAATAACCATCAGCAAGGAATCTACAAACAATAAATGCTGAAGGTGTTGTGGAGAAATGCATACCCTCAACTTCAAGTGGGACGTAACTTGAAAAGGGCCACGAATGAGAACAGAATGGAGGTGCCTTAAAAAGGTAAACATTGAGCTACCGTATGATCCAGCAGGCCCACACCTCGACCTATACTCTAAGAAGAAAGAATTGGAAAGACACAGGCAGGCAAATCTGCATGGCACAGTATTACGATAGCCAAGATATGGAAGTAACCAAAAAGTCCACCAACAGATGGGTGGACAAAGAAGAACTCCTCCATGTACAGATGGAATATTCGCTAGTGAAAAAAATGAAACAATGCCATTTGCAGCACCATACACGAGTCTAGACGTAATCACGCCACCTGTAGTCAGTGAGAAAGCAAAAGACACATATCCTATCATATCACTTTTAGGAGTTACTTAAAAATTGATACCAATGAAGATATTTCCACAGAGAAAGGCAATCACAGATTCATTAAAAAAACTTATGGTTCACCAAATATAAAGGGATGAGGATTGGATACATTACCATATTGGGGTTAACAGAGATATACATACCATGTGAAATATATAATCACCAAAGACGTACGGAAGACCAGGAGAAGACTACTCAACATTGTGTCATAACCTACATGGGAAAAGGATGCGAGGAAGAATAGATACACGTATATGTGTGAAAGAACCACATCTTGCACACCTAGAACAAACAAAGCATTGTAATCAAATTTGCTGGGATAAAAAATAAAAAGTAAATTACAATTATGAACAAGAAGTAATGAGACATAAACATAAAGTGCTTTTTTCCTGGCACATTCCATTCGAATTTACAACCTAGAACACCACTTCCATTAAGGCTCTGTTTCCCCAGTTACCAAATTTGGTAAAGGAGAAATGCTGCCACCTTGTGGCCGTTTCCTGCAAGAGCAGCTTTAAACTCACAGCTAATGGTCACTTAACATTCACAAGGACTCAGGGCTGTAAAGGACACCTGCCCTAAAAAATTGTGCTGAAGTAGGGAATGGACAAAAAAATTCAAAACAGGCAAATGTTTCAAGAAGAGAGTATGAGGAGTTAAGTTTTCCTCACGCTCTTTTAAAAAAAAAGGAAAATGGATAAAAGCTCAACCTCAGGGAGTGTTAGACCCATGCAATCTAATCTACAAAAAGTTTCAACTTAGACCAGTCGACTGACCATCACCAAAATGTCTACAAACAATAAATGCTGACGGGGTTTTCAAGAACTGTATCCCCTCTACCTGCTGGTGAGACGTAAAGGGGTAACAGCCAATAATGAGAAGAGAAAGGAGCTGTGTTTAAAAGTAAAAATGGAGGTACCATTCAATCCAGCAGGCGCACCATTGGACCTCTCACCTGAGAAGACAAGAATCGAGAAGACACAGGCCGCAAAAGCTGCAGTGCAGCCTTATTCACAATAGCCAAGACAGTGAAGCAATCAAAATATCCAACAAGAGGTGAATGGATAAAGAAGAAGTGGTCCATGTACACAATGGAATATTAGCCATGGAAAACAATGAACCATTGCTCTTTGAGGCACCACAAATGGGTCTGGAGATAATCACGAAACATAAGGTAACTCGGAAACCAAAGACCTGTATTCTATGATATCACTTATAGGCGTTATCTAATAAGTGACACAAATGAATATATTTCCACAGAGAAAGACACTCACAGACTTAGAAAACAAACTATGCTCATCTAAAAGGAAAGGTGGGGGGAATGGATAAGTTAAGATTAGTGTTGCTCTATGTATACAAACACATAGTATATACATATCTCAAAAAGACCGACCATGGAGCAAGGGAGGTCTGTGGAACCCTCTGTAACATTTTACATGGGAAGAGGATCTGTACTTGAATAGACATATATAATGTACAAATGAACCAGATTGTGTACACCTAGGACAGACAATATTCGAAGCTTTACCACAATTAAAAAAAAATTTAAAACCAAGAAGAAATAATGAGACATAAACTTATGGGGGTTTCTCCAGGCACATTCCAATTTAATTTACAACCTAGGAACACGACTTCCAGAAAGGCTCTGCTGCCCTAGTACCCAGATTTGGGAGTGGAGAAATGCTGCCTGCTTGAGGCCACTTCCCACAAGAGCAGCTTTAAACCCATTGCTAAGGGTCACTAAATATTCACCAAACTTGCAGTTCGGGAAATGACACCTGCTCTCTAAAAAAATTCTGAGTTGGAAAATCGACCAAAAATTTGAAAATAGGGCAACCTTCCAAGAAGACAATTTCAAGAAATATATTGTACTCCCAACTGTTTCCTTTTTTTTAACAGAAAAGAAAACGGTGGAGAAACATGATGAGTTTTACGAATTTTCAAAGACATGCAAACCCAAATTACAAAACCCTATCAGCACACAGCAGCCAGTAGGGCCATTAGCATAAAGGCAGCAAACAATAAATGCTAAATCGATTGTGGAGAAATGCATACCCTCGATTCTAAGGGGGACATGGTAAGAGCCACTAATGAAAACACAAAGAAGGTGCTTTGAAAAGGGAAACACGGTGCTACCAGTCAATCAGTCACACCCACTGCTGGGCCTATCAACTGAGAAAATGAGAATCAAAAAGTCACAGGCTGGCAATCCTGCACTCCAACAATATTTACCATAGCCAACACTTGGAAGCAATGAAAATGTCCATCAACCGAGGAATGCGCAAAGTAGAAGTGGTCCACGTGCACACTGGGGAATTACTCCAATAAAAACTAAAAATTAAATTTAAAAATCCAACAAAAGTAAGGAGACATCAGCTTGTGTGGGTTTGTCCGGGCACACTCCACTCTAATTTATAACCGAGAAACACCACAGGCCGCAAGGGCTTTTCCCTAGTTACCATGGTGGGGACATAGAAAGGCTGCCGCCCTCTGGCATTTACCTGCAAAAGCAGCTTTAAAGCCTGTGCTAATGGTCATTTCATAGGAACAAGTACTGCAGAAATGTAAATGAAACCTGCCCTCAAAATGTCTTGAGGGAGGTAATGGCCAAAACATTTCAAAATGTGACACATACTTTAAGAGAACACTTTGAAGAACTAAGGGGTAATCACAGGTTGAAAAATAAAAAGGACATGCCTTAAAGCTCAATTTCAACGGATTATGAGGCACAGGCGAATTCAACCACAAAGAGGTATCAGCTCACACTTGTCAGAATAACCATCAGCAAGGAAACTACAAACAATAAATGCTGAAGGTGTTGTGGAGAAATGCATACCCTCAACTTCAAGTGGGACATAACTTGAAAAGGGCCACGAATGAGAACAGAATGGAGGTGCCTTAAAAAGGTAAACATTGAGCTACCGTATGATCCAGCAGGCCCACTCCTCGACCTATAATCTAAGAAGAAAGAATTGGAAAGACACAGGCAGGCAAATCTGCATGGCACAGTATTACAATAGCCAAGATATGGAAGTAACCAAAAAGTCCACCAACAGATGGGTGGACAAAGAAGAACTCCTCCATGTACGGATGGAATATTCGCTAGTGAAAAAAATGAAACAATGCCATTTGCAGCACCATACACGAGTCTAGACGTAATCACGCCACCTGTAGTCAGTGAGAAAGCAAAAGACACATATCCTATCATATCACTTTTAGGAGTTACTTAAAAATTGATACCAATGAAGATATTTCCACAGAGAAAGGCAATCACAGATTCATTAAAAAAACTTATGGTTCACCAAATAGAAAGGGATGAGGATTGGATACATTACCATATTGGGGTTAACAGAGATATACATACCATGTGAAATATATAATCACCAAAGACGTACGGAAGACCAGGAGAAGACTACTCAACATTGTGTCATAACCTACATGGGAAAAGGATGCGAGGAAGAATAGATACACGTATATGTGTGAAAGAACCACATCTTGCACACCTAGAACAAACAAACCATTGTAATCAAATTTGCTGGGATAAAAAATAAAAAGTAAATTACAATTATGAACAAGAAGTAATGAGACATAAACATAAAGTGCTTTTTTCCTGGCACATTCCATTCGAATTTACAACCTAGAACACCACTTCCATTAAGGCTCTGTTTCCCCAGTTACCAAATTTGGTAAAGGAGAAATGCTGCCAACTTGTGGCCGTTTCCTGCAAGAGCAGCTTTAAACTCACAGCTAATGGTCACTTAACATTCACAAGGACTCAGGGCTGTAAAGGACACCTGCCCTAAAAAATTGTGCTGAAGAAGGGAATGGACAAAAAAATTCAAAACAGGCAAATGTTTCAAGAAGAGAGTATGAGGAGTTAAGTTTTACTCACGCTCTTTTAAAAAAAAAGGAAAATGGATAAAAGCTCAACCTCAGGGAGTGTTAGACCCATGCAATCTAATCTACAAAAAGTTTCAACTTAGACCAGTCGACTGACCATCAGCAAAATGTCTACAAACAATAAATGCTGACGGGGTTTTCAAGAACTGTATCCCCTCTACCTGCTGGTGAGACGTAAAGGGGTAACAGCCAATAATGAGAAGAGAAAGGAGCAGTGTTTAAAAGTAAAAATGGAGGTACCATTCAATCCAGCAGGCGCACCATTGGACCTCTCACCTGAGAAGACAAGAATCGAGAAGACACAGGCCGCAAAACTGCAGTGCAGCCTTATTCACATTAGCCAAGACAGTGAAGCAATCAAAATATCCAACAAGAGGTGAATGGATAAAGAAGAAGTGGTCCATGTACACAATGGAATATTAGCCATGGAAAACAATGAACCATTGCTCTTTGAGGCACCACAAATGAGTCTGGAGATAATCACGAAACATGAGGTAACTCGGAAACCAAAGACCTGTATTCTATATCACTTATAGGCGTTATCTAATAACTGACACAAATGAATATATTTCCACAGAGAAAGACACTCACAGACTTAGAAAACAAACTATGCTCATCTAAAAGGAAAGGTGGGGGGAATGGATAAGTTAAGATTAGTGTTGCTCTATGTATACAAACACATAGTATATACATATCTCAAAAAGACCGACCATCTAGCAAGGGAGGTCTGTGGAACACTCTGTAACATTTAACATGGGAAGAGGATCTGTACTTGAATAGACATATATAATGTACAAATGAACCAGATTGTGTACACCTAGGAGAGACAATATTCGAAGCTTTACCCCAATTAAAAAAAAATTTAAAACCAAGAAGAAATAATGAGACATAAACTTATGGGGGTGTCTCCAGGCACATTCCAATTTAATTTACAACCTAGGAACACGAATTCCAGAAAGGCTCTGCTGCCCTAGTACCCAGATTTGGGAGTGGAGAAATGCTGCCTGCTTGAGGCCACTTCCCACAACAGCAGCTTTAAACCCATTGCTAAGGGTCACTAAATATTCACCAAATTTGCCGTTCGGGAAATGACACCTGCTCTCTAAAAAAATTCTGAGGTGGAAAATCGACCAAAAATTTCAAAATAGGGCAACCTTCCAAGAAGATAGTTTCAAGAGATATATTGTACTCCCAACTGTTTCCTTTTTTTTAACAGAAAAGAAAACGGTGGAGAAACATGATGAGTTTTACGAATTTTCAAAGACATGCAAACCCAAATTACAAAACCCTATCAGCACACAGCAGCCAGTAGGGCCATTAGCATAAAGGCAGGAAACAATAAATGCTAAATCGATTGTGGAGAAATGCATACCCTCGATTCTAAGGGGGACGTGGTAAGAGCCACTAATGAAAACACAAAGAAGGTGCTTTGAAAAGGGAAACACGGTGCTACCAGTCAATCAATCACACCCACTGCTGGGCCTATCAACTGAGAAAATGAGAATCAAAAAGTCACAGGCTGGCAATCCTGTACTCCAACAATATTTACCATAGCCAACACTTGGAAGCAATGAAAATGTCCATCAACCGAGGAATGCGCAAAGTAGAAGTGGTCCACGTGCACACTGGGGAATTACTCCAATAAAAACTAAAAATTAAATTTAAAAATCCAACAAAAGTAAGGAGACATCAGCTTGTGTGGGTTTGTCCGGGCACACTCCACTCTAATTTATAACCGAGAAACACCACAGGCCGCAAGGGCTTTTCCCTAGTTACCATGGTGGGGACATAGAAAGGCTGCCGCCCTCTGGCATTTACCTGCAAAAGCAGCTTTAAAGCCTGTGCTAATGGTCATTTCATAGGAACAAGTACTGCAGAAATGTAAATGAAACCTGCCCTCAAAATGTCTTGAGGGAGGTAATGGCCAAAACATTTCAAAATGTGACACATACTTTAAGAGAACACTTTGAAGAACTAAGGGGTAATCACAGGTTGAAAAATAAAAAGGACATGCCTTAAAGCTCAATTTCAACGGATTATGAGGCACAGGCGAATTCAACCACAAAGAGGTATCAGCTCACACTTGTCAGAATAACCATCAGCAAGGAAACTACAAACAATAAATGCTGAAGGTGTTGTGGAGAAATGCATACCCTCAACTTCAAGTGGGACGTAACTTGAAAAGGGCCACGAATGAGAACAGAATGGAGGTGCCTTAAAAAGGTAAACATTGAGCTACCATATGATCCAGCAGGCCCACTCCTCGACCTATAATCTAAGAAGAAAGAATTGGAAAGACACAGGCAGGCAAATCTGCATGGCACAGTATTACAATAGCCAAGATATGGAAGTAACCAAAAAGTCCACCAACAGATGGGTGGACAAAGAAGAACTCCTCCATGTACAGATGGAATATTCGCTAGTGAAAAAAATGAAACAATGCCATTTGCAGCACCATACACGAGTCTAGACGTAATCACGCCACCTGTAGTCAGTGAGAAAGCAAAAGACACATATCCTATCATATCACTTTTAGGAGTTACTTAAAAATTGATACCAATGAAGATATTTCCACAGAGAAAGGCAATCACAGATTCATTAAAAAAACTTATGGTTCACCAAATATAAAGGGATGAGGATTGGATACATTACCATATTGGGGTTAACAGAGATATACATACCATGTGAAATATATAATCACCAAAGACGTACGGAAGACCAGGAGAAGACTACTCAACATTGTGTCATAACCTACATGGGAAAAGGATGCGAGGAAGAATAGATACACGTATATGTGTGAAAGAACCACATCTTGCACACCTAGAACAAACAAAGCATTGTAATCAAATTTGCTGGGATAAAAAATAAAAAGTAAATTACAATTATGAACAAGAAGTAATGAGACATAAACATAAAGTGCTTTTTTCCTGGCACATTCCATTCGAATTTACAACCTAGAACACCACTTCCATTAAGGCTCTGTTTCCCCAGTTACCAAATTTGGTAAAGGAGAAATGCTGCCACCTTGTGGCCGTTTCCTGCAAGAGCAGCTTTAAACTCACAGCTAATGGTCACTTAACATTCACAAGGACTCAGGGCTGTAAAGGACACCTGCCCTAAAAAATTGTGCTGAAGTAGGGAATGGACAAAAAAATTCAAAACAGGCAAATGTTTCAAGAAGAGAGTATGAGGAGTTAAGTTTTCCTCACGCTCTTTTAAAAAAAAAGGAAAATGGATAAAAGCTCAACCTCAGGGAGTGTTAGACCCATGCAATCTAATCTACAAAAAGTTTCAACTTAGACCAGTCGACTGACCATCAGCAAAATGTCTACAAACAATAAATGCTGACGGGGTTTTCAAGAACTGTATCCCCTCTACCTGCTGGTGAGACGTAAAGGGGTAACAGCCAATAATGAGAAGAGAAAGGAGCTGTGTTTAAAAGTAAAAATGGAGGTACCATTCAATCCAGCAGGCGCACCATTGGACCTCTCACCTGAGAAGACAAGAATCGAGAAGACACAGGCCGCAAAACTGCAGTGCAGCCTTATTCACATTAGCCAAGACAGTGAAGCAATCAAAATATCCAACAAGAGGTGAATGGATAAAGAAGAAGTGGTCCGTGTACACAATGGAATATTAGCCATGGAAAACAATGAACCATTGCTCTTTGAGGCACCACAAATGAGTCTGGAGATAATCACGAAACATGAGGTAACTCGGAAACCAAAGACCTGTATTCTATATCACTTATAGGCGTTATCTAATAACTGACACAAATGAATATATTTCCACAGAGAAAGACACTCACAGACTTAGAAAACAAACTATGCTCATCTAAAAGGAAAGGTGGGGGGAATGGATAAGTTAACATTAGTGTTGCTCTATGTATACAAACACATAGTATATACATATCTCAAAAAGACCGACCATGGAGCAAGGGAGGTCTGTGGAACCCTCTGTAACATTTTACATGGGAAGAGGATCTGTACTTGAATAGACATATATAATGTACAAATGAACCAGATTGTGTACACCTAGGACAGACAATATTCGAAGCTTTACCACAATTAAAAAAAAATTTAAAACCAAGAAGAAATAATGAGACATAAACTTATGGGGGTTTCTCCAGGCACATTCCAATTTAATTTACAACCTAGGAACACGACTTCCAGAAAGGCTCTGCTGCCCTAGTACCCAGATTTGGGAGTGGAGAAATGCTGCCTGCTTGAGGCCACTTCCCACAACAGCAGCTTTAAACCCATTGCTAAGGGTCACTAAATATTCACCAAACTTGCAGTTCGGGAAATGACACCTGCTCTCTAAAAAAATTCTGAGGTGGAAAATCGACCAAAAATTTCAAAATAGGGCAACCTTCCAAGAAGACAATTTCAAGAAATATATTGTACTCCCAACTGTTTCCTTTTTTTTAACAGAAAAGAAAACGGTGGAGAAACATATTGAGTTTTACGAATTTTCAAAGACATGCAAACCCAAATTACAAAACCCTATCAGCACACAGCAGCCAGTAGGGCCATTAGCATAAATGCAGCAAACAATAAATGCTAAATCGATTGTGGAGAAATGCATACCCTCGATTCTAAGGGGGACATGGTAAGAGCCACTAATGAAAACACAAAGAAGGTGCTTTGAAAAGGGAAACACGGTGCTACCAGTCAATCAGTCACACCCACTGCTGGGCCTATCAACTGAGAAAATGAGAATCAAAAAGTCACAGGCTGGCAATCCTGCACTCCAACAATATTTACCATAGCCAACACATGGAAGCAATGAAAATGTCCATCAACCGAGGAATGCGCAAAGTAGAAGTGGTCCACGTGCACACTGGGGAATTACTCCAATAAAAACTAAAAATTAAATTTAAAAACCCAACAAAAGTAAGGAGACATCAGCTTGTGTGGGTTTGTCCGGGCACACTCCACTCTAATTTATAACCGAGAAACACCACAGGCCGCAAGGGCTTTTCCCTAGTTACCATGGTGGGGACATAGAAAGGCTGCCGCCCTCTGGCATTTACCTGCAAAAGCAGCTTTAAAGCCTGTGCTAATGGTCATTTCATAGGAACAAGTACTGCAGAACTGTAAATGAAACCTGCCCTCAAAATGTCTTGAGGGAGGTAATGGCCAAAACATTTCAAAATGTGACACATACTTTAAGAGAACACTTTGAAGAACTAAGGGGTAATCACAGGTTGAAAAATAAAAAAGGACATGCCTTAAAGCTCAATTTCAACGGATTGTGAGGCACAGGCGAATTCAACCACAAAGAGGTATCAGCTCACACTTGTCAGAATAACCATCAGCAAGGAATCTACAAACAATAAATGCTGAAGGTGTTGTGGAGAAATGCATACCCTCAACTTCAAGTGGGACGTAACTTGAAAAGGGCCACGAATGAGAACAGAATGGAGGTGCCTTAAAAAGGTAAACATTGAGCTACCGTATGATCCAGCAGGCCCACACCTCGACCTATACTCTAAGAAGAAAGAATTGGAAAGACACAGGCAGGCAAATCTGCATGGCACAGTATTACGATAGCCAAGATATGGAAGTAACCAAAAAGTCCACCAACAGATGGGTGGACAAAGAAGAACTCCTCCATGTACAGATGGAATATTCGCTAGTGAAAAAAATGAAACAATGCCATTTGCAGCACCATACACGAGTCTAGACGTAATCACGCCACCTGTAGTCAGTGAGAAAGCAAAAGACACATATCCTATCATATCACTTTTAGGAGTTACTTAAAAATTGATACCAATGAAGATATTTCCACAGAGAAAGGCAATCACAGATTCATTAAAAAAACTTATGGTTCACCAAATATAAAGGGATGAGGATTGGATACATTACCATATTGGGGTTAACAGAGATATACATACCATGTGAAATATATAATCACCAAAGACGTACGGAAGACCAGGAGAAGACTACTCAACATTGTGTCATAACCTACATGGGAAAAGGATGCGAGGAAGAATAGATACACGTATATGTGTGAAAGAACCACATCTTGCACACCTAGAACAAACAAAGCATTGTAATCAAATTTGCTGGGATAAAAAATAAAAAGTAAATTACAATTATGAACAAGAAGTAATGAGACATAAACATAAAGTGCTTTTTTCCTGGCACATTCCATTCGAATTTACAACCTAGAACACCACTTCCATTAAGGCTCTGTTTCCCCAGTTACCAAATTTGGTAAAGGAGAAATGCTGCCACCTTGTGGCCGTTTCCTGCAAGAGCAGCTTTAAACTCACAGCTAATGGTCACTTAACATTCACAAGGACTCAGGGCTGTAAAGGACACCTGCCCTAAAAAATTGTGCTGAAGTAGGGAATGGACAAAAAAATTCAAAACAGGCAAATGTTTCAAGAAGAGAGTATGAGGAGTTAAGTTTTCCTCACGCTCTTTTAAAAAAAAAGGAAAATGGATAAAAGCTCAACCTCAGGGAGTGTTAGACCCATGCAATCTAATCTACAAAAAGTTTCAACTTAGACCAGTCGACTGACCATCACCAAAATGTCTACAAACAATAAATGCTGACGGGGTTTTCAAGAACTGTATCCCCTCTACCTGCTGGTGAGACGTAAAGGGGTAACAGCCAATAATGAGAAGAGAAAGGAGCTGTGTTTAAAAGTAAAAATGGAGGTACCATTCAATCCAGCAGGCGCACCATTGGACCTCTCACCTGAGAAGACAAGAATCGAGAAGACACAGGCCGCAAAAGCTGCAGTGCAGCCTTATTCACAATAGCCAAGACAGTGAAGCAATCAAAATATCCAACAAGAGGTGAATGGATAAAGAAGAAGTGGTCCATGTACACAATGGAATATTAGCCATGGAAAACAATGAACCATTGCTCTTTGAGGCACCACAAATGGGTCTGGAGATAATCACGAAACATAAGGTAACTCGGAAACCAAAGACCTGTATTCTATGATATCACTTATAGGCGTTATCTAATAAGTGACACAAATGAATATATTTCCACAGAGAAAGACACTCACAGACTTAGAAAACAAACTATGCTCATCTAAAAGGAAAGGTGGGGGGAATGGATAAGTTAAGATTAGTGTTGCTCTATGTATACAAACACATAGTATATACATATCTCAAAAAGACCGACCATGGAGCAAGGGAGGTCTGTGGAACCCTCTGTAACATTTTACATGGGAAGAGGATCTGTACTTGAATAGACATATATAATGTACAAATGAACCAGATTGTGTACACCTAGGACAGACAATATTCGAAGCTTTACCACAATTAAAAAAAAATTTAAAACCAAGAAGAAATAATGAGACATAAACTTATGGGGGTTTCTCCAGGCACATTCCAATTTAATTTACAACCTAGGAACACGACTTCCAGAAAGGCTCTGCTGCCCTAGTACCCAGATTTGGGAGTGGAGAAATGCTGCCTGCTTGAGGCCACTTCCCACAAGAGCAGCTTTAAACCCATTGCTAAGGGTCACTAAATATTCACCAAACTTGCAGTTCGGGAAATGACACCTGCTCTCTAAAAAAATTCTGAGTTGGAAAATCGACCAAAAATTTGAAAATAGGGCAACCTTCCAAGAAGACAATTTCAAGAAATATATTGTACTCCCAACTGTTTCCTTTTTTTTAACAGAAAAGAAAACGGTGGAGAAACATGATGAGTTTTACGAATTTTCAAAGACATGCAAACCCAAATTACAAAACCCTATCAGCACACAGCAGCCAGTAGGGCCATTAGCATAAAGGCAGCAAACAATAAATGCTAAATCGATTGTGGAGAAATGCATACCCTCGATTCTAAGGGGGACATGGTAAGAGCCACTAATGAAAACACAAAGAAGGTGCTTTGAAAAGGGAAACACGGTGCTACCAGTCAATCAGTCACACCCACTGCTGGGCCTATCAACTGAGAAAATGAGAATCAAAAAGTCACAGGCTGGCAATCCTGCACTCCAACAATATTTACCATAGCCAACACTTGGAAGCAATGAAAATGTCCATCAACCGAGGAATGCGCAAAGTAGAAGTGGTCCACGTGCACACTGGGGAATTACTCCAATAAAAACTAAAAATTAAATTTAAAAATCCAACAAAAGTAAGGAGACATCAGCTTGTGTGGGTTTGTCCGGGCACACTCCACTCTAATTTATAACCGAGAAACACCACAGGCCGCAAGGGCTTTTCCCTAGTTACCATGGTGGGGACATAGAAAGGCTGCCGCCCTCTGGCATTTACCTGCAAAAGCAGCTTTAAAGCCTGTGCTAATGGTCATTTCATAGGAACAAGTACTGCAGAAATGTAAATGAAACCTGCCCTCAAAATGTCTTGAGGGAGGTAATGGCCAAAACATTTCAAAATGTGACACATACTTTAAGAGAACACTTTGAAGAACTAAGGGGTAATCACAGGTTGAAAAATAAAAAGGACATGCCTTAAAGCTCAATTTCAACGGATTATGAGGCACAGGCGAATTCAACCACAAAGAGGTATCAGCTCACACTTGTCAGAATAACCATCAGCAAGGAAACTACAAACAATAAATGCTGAAGGTGTTGTGGAGAAATGCATACCCTCAACTTCAAGTGGGACATAACTTGAAAAGGGCCACGAATGAGAACAGAATGGAGGTGCCTTAAAAAGGTAAACATTGAGCTACCGTATGATCCAGCAGGCCCACTCCTCGACCTATAATCTAAGAAGAAAGAATTGGAAAGACACAGGCAGGCAAATCTGCATGGCACAGTATTACAATAGCCAAGATATGGAAGTAACCAAAAAGTCCACCAACAGATGGGTGGACAAAGAAGAACTCCTCCATGTACGGATGGAATATTCGCTAGTGAAAAAAATGAAACAATGCCATTTGCAGCACCATACACGAGTCTAGACGTAATCACGCCACCTGTAGTCAGTGAGAAAGCAAAAGACACATATCCTATCATATCACTTTTAGGAGTTACTTAAAAATTGATACCAATGAAGATATTTCCACAGAGAAAGGCAATCACAGATTCATTAAAAAAACTTATGGTTCACCAAATAGAAAGGGATGAGGATTGGATACATTACCATATTGGGGTTAACAGAGATATACATACCATGTGAAATATATAATCACCAAAGACGTACGGAAGACCAGGAGAAGACTACTCAACATTGTGTCATAACCTACATGGGAAAAGGATGCGAGGAAGAATAGATACACGTATATGTGTGAAAGAACCACATCTTGCACACCTAGAACAAACAAACCATTGTAATCAAATTTGCTGGGATAAAAAATAAAAAGTAAATTACAATTATGAACAAGAAGTAATGAGACATAAACATAAAGTGCTTTTTTCCTGGCACATTCCATTCGAATTTACAACCTAGAACACCACTTCCATTAAGGCTCTGTTTCCCCAGTTACCAAATTTGGTAAAGGAGAAATGCTGCCAACTTGTGGCCGTTTCCTGCAAGAGCAGCTTTAAACTCACAGCTAATGGTCACTTAACATTCACAAGGACTCAGGGCTGTAAAGGACACCTGCCCTAAAAAATTGTGCTGAAGAAGGGAATGGACAAAAAAATTCAAAACAGGCAAATGTTTCAAGAAGAGAGTATGAGGAGTTAAGTTTTACTCACGCTCTTTTAAAAAAAAAGGAAAATGGATAAAAGCTCAACCTCAGGGAGTGTTAGACCCATGCAATCTAATCTACAAAAAGTTTCAACTTAGACCAGTCGACTGACCATCAGCAAAATGTCTACAAACAATAAATGCTGACGGGGTTTTCAAGAACTGTATCCCCTCTACCTGCTGGTGAGACGTAAAGGGGTAACAGCCAATAATGAGAAGAGAAAGGAGCAGTGTTTAAAAGTAAAAATGGAGGTACCATTCAATCCAGCAGGCGCACCATTGGACCTCTCACCTGAGAAGACAAGAATCGAGAAGACACAGGCCGCAAAACTGCAGTGCAGCCTTATTCACATTAGCCAAGACAGTGAAGCAATCAAAATATCCAACAAGAGGTGAATGGATAAAGAAGAAGTGGTCCATGTACACAATGGAATATTAGCCATGGAAAACAATGAACCATTGCTCTTTGAGGCACCACAAATGAGTCTGGAGATAATCACGAAACATGAGGTAACTCGGAAACCAAAGACCTGTATTCTATATCACTTATAGGCGTTATCTAATAACTGACACAAATGAATATATTTCCACAGAGAAAGACACTCACAGACTTAGAAAACAAACTATGCTCATCTAAAAGGAAAGGTGGGGGGAATGGATAAGTTAAGATTAGTGTTGCTCTATGTATACAAACACATAGTATATACATATCTCAAAAAGACCGACCATCTAGCAAGGGAGGTCTGTGGAACACTCTGTAACATTTAACATGGGAAGAGGATCTGTACTTGAATAGACATATATAATGTACAAATGAACCAGATTGTGTACACCTAGGAGAGACAATATTCGAAGCTTTACCCCAATTAAAAAAAAATTTAAAACCAAGAAGAAATAATGAGACATAAACTTATGGGGGTGTCTCCAGGCACATTCCAATTTAATTTACAACCTAGGAACACGAATTCCAGAAAGGCTCTGCTGCCCTAGTACCCAGATTTGGGAGTGGAGAAATGCTGCCTGCTTGAGGCCACTTCCCACAACAGCAGCTTTAAACCCATTGCTAAGGGTCACTAAATATTCACCAAATTTGCCGTTCGGGAAATGACACCTGCTCTCTAAAAAAATTCTGAGGTGGAAAATCGACCAAAAATTTCAAAATAGGGCAACCTTCCAAGAAGATAGTTTCAAGAGATATATTGTACTCCCAACTGTTTCCTTTTTTTTAACAGAAAAGAAAACGGTGGAGAAACATGATGAGTTTTACGAATTTTCAAAGACATGCAAACCCAAATTACAAAACCCTATCAGCACACAGCAGCCAGTAGGGCCATTAGCATAAAGGCAGGAAACAATAAATGCTAAATCGATTGTGGAGAAATGCATACCCTCGATTCTAAGGGGGACGTGGTAAGAGCCACTAATGAAAACACAAAGAAGGTGCTTTGAAAAGGGAAACACGGTGCTACCAGTCAATCAATCACACCCACTGCTGGGCCTATCAACTGAGAAAATGAGAATCAAAAAGTCACAGGCTGGCAATCCTGTACTCCAACAATATTTACCATAGCCAACACTTGGAAGCAATGAAAATGTCCATCAACCGAGGAATGCGCAAAGTAGAAGTGGTCCACGTGCACACTGGGGAATTACTCCAATAAAAACTAAAAATTAAATTTAAAAATCCAACAAAAGTAAGGAGACATCAGCTTGTGTGGGTTTGTCCGGGCACACTCCACTCTAATTTATAACCGAGAAACACCACAGGCCGCAAGGGCTTTTCCCTAGTTACCATGGTGGGGACATAGAAAGGCTGCCGCCCTCTGGCATTTACCTGCAAAAGCAGCTTTAAAGCCTGTGCTAATGGTCATTTCATAGGAACAAGTACTGCAGAAATGTAAATGAAACCTGCCCTCAAAATGTCTTGAGGGAGGTAATGGCCAAAACATTTCAAAATGTGACACATACTTTAAGAGAACACTTTGAAGAACTAAGGGGTAATCACAGGTTGAAAAATAAAAAGGACATGCCTTAAAGCTCAATTTCAACGGATTATGAGGCACAGGCGAATTCAACCACAAAGAGGTATCAGCTCACACTTGTCAGAATAACCATCAGCAAGGAAACTACAAACAATAAATGCTGAAGGTGTTGTGGAGAAATGCATACCCTCAACTTCAAGTGGGACATAACTTGAAAAGGGCCACGAATGAGAACAGAATGGAGGTGCCTTAAAAAGGTAAACATTGAGCTACCGTATGATCCAGCAGGCCCACTCCTCGACCTATAATCTAAGAAGAAAGAATTGGAAAGACACAGGCAGGCAAATCTGCATGGCACAGTATTACAATAGCCAAGATATGGAAGTAACCAAAAAGTCCACCAACAGATGGGTGGACAAAGAAGAACTCCTCCATGTACGGATGGAATATTCGCTAGTGAAAAAAATGAAACAATGCCATTTGCAGCACCATACACGAGTCTAGACGTAATCACGCCACCTGTAGTCAGTGAGAAAGCAAAAGACACATATCCTATCATATCACTTTTAGGAGTTACTTAAAAATTGATACCAATGAAGATATTTCCACAGAGAAAGGCAATCACAGATTCATTAAAAAAACTTATGGTTCACCAAATAGAAAGGGATGAGGATTGGATACATTACCATATTGGGGTTAACAGAGATATACATACCATGTGAAATATATAATCACCAAAGACGTACGGAAGACCAGGAGAAGACTACTCAACATTGTGTCATAACCTACATGGGAAAAGGATGCGAGGAAGAATAGATACACGTATATGTGTGAAAGAACCACATCTTGCACACCTAGAACAAACAAAGCATTGTAATCAAATTTGCTGGGATAAAAAATAAAAAGTAAATTACAATTATGAACAAGAAGTAATGAGACATAAACATAAAGTGCTTTTTTCCTGGCACATTCCATTCGAATTTACAACCTAGAACACCACTTCCATTAAGGCTCTGTTTCCCCAGTTACCAAATTTGGTAAAGGAGAAATGCTGCCACCTTGTGGCCGTTTCCTGCAAGAGCAGCTTTAAACTCACAGCTAATGGTCACTTAACATTCACAAGGACTCAGGGCTGTAAAGGACACCTGCCCTAAAAAATTGTGCTGAAGAAGGGAATGGACAAAAAAATTCCAAACAGGCAAATGTTTCAAGAAGAGAGTATGAGGAGTTAAGTTTTACTCACGCTCTTTTAAAAAAAAAGGAAAATGGATAAAAGCTCAACCTCAGGGAGTGTTAGACCCATGCAATCTAATCTACAAAAAGTTTTAACTTAGACCAGTCGACTGACCATCAGCAAAATGTCTACAAACAATAAATGCTGACGGGGTTTTCAAGAACTGTATCCCCTCTACCTGCTGGTGAGACGTAAAGGGGTAACAGCCAATAATGAGAAGAGAAAGGAGCTGTGTTTAAAAGTAAAAATGGAGGTACCATTCAATCCAGCAGGCGCACCATTGGACCTCTCACCTGAGAAGACAAGAATCGAGAAGACACAGGCCGCAAAACTGCAGTGCAGCCTTATTCACATTAGCCAAGACAGTGAAGCAATCAAAATATCCAACAAGAGGTGAATGGATAAAGAAGAAGTGGTCCATGTACACAATGGAATATTAGCCATGGAAAACAATGAACCATTGCTCTTTGAGGCACCACAAATGAGTCTGGAGATAATCACGAAACATGAGGTAACTCGGAAACCAAAGACCTGTATTCTATATCACTTATAGGCGTTATCTAATAACTGACACAAATGAATATATTTCCACAGAGAAAGACACTCACAGACTTAGAAAACAAACTATGCTCATCTAAAAGGAAAGGTGGGGGGAATGGATAAGTTAAGATTAGTGTTGCTCTATGTATACAAACACATAGTATATACATATCTCAAAAAGACCGACCATCTAGCAAGGGAGGTCTGTGGTACACTCTGTAACATTTAACATGGGAAGAGGATCTGTACTTGAATAGACATATATAATGTACAAATGAACCAGATTGTGTACACCTAGGAGAGACAATATTCGAAGCTTTACCCCAATTAAAAAAAAATTTAAAACCAAGAAGAAATAATGAGACATAAACTTATGGGGGTGTCTCCAGGCACATTCCAATTTAATTTACAACCTAGGAACACGAATTCCAGAAAGGCTCTGCTGCCCTAGTACCCAGATTTGGGAGTGGAGAAATGCTGCCTGCTTGAGGCCACTTCCCACAACAGCAGCTTTAAACCCATTGCTAAGGGTCACTAAATATTCACCAAACTTGCAGTTCGGGAAATGACACCTGCTCTCTAAAAAAATTCTGAGGTGGAAAATCGACCAAAAATTTCAAAATAGGGCAACCTTCCAAGAAGATAGTTTCAAGAGATATATTGTACTCCCAACTGTTTCCTTTTTTTTAACAGAAAAGAAAACGGTGGAGAAACATGATGAGTTTTACGAATTTTCAAAGACATGCAAACCCAAATTACAAAACCCTATCAGCACACAGCAGCCAGTAGGGCCATTAGCATAAAGGCAGGAAACAATAAATGCTAAATCGATTGTGGAGAAATGCATACCCTCGATTCTAAGGGGGACGTGGTAAGAGCCACTAATGAAAACACAAAGAAGGTGCTTTGAAAAGGGAAACACGGTGCTACCAGTCAATCAATCACACCCACTGCTGGGCCTATCAACTGAGAAAATGAGAATCAAAAAGTCACAGGCTGGCAATCCTGTACTCCAACAATATTTACCATAGCCAACACTTGGAAGCAATGAAAATGTCCATCAACCGAGGAATGCGCAAAGTAGAAGTGGTCCACGTGCACACTGGGGAATTACTCCAATAAAAACTAAAAATTAAATTTAAAAATCCAACAAAAGTAAGGAGACATCAGCTTGTGTGGGTTTGTCCGGGCACACTCCACTCTAATTTATAACCGAGAAACACCACAGGCCGCAAGGGCTTTTCCCTAGTTACCATGGTGGGGACATAGAAAGGCTGCCGCCCTCTGGCATTTACCTGCAAAAGCAGCTTTAAAGCCTGTGCTAATGGTCATTTCATAGGAACAAGTACTGCAGAAATGTAAATGAAACCTGCCCTCAAAATGTCTTGAGGGAGGTAATGGCCAAAACATTTCAAAATGTGACACATACTTTAAGAGAACACTTTGAAGAACTAAGGGGTAATCACAGGTTGAAAAATAAAAAGGACATGCCTTAAAGCTCAATTTCAACGGATTATGAGGCACAGGCGAATTCAACCACAAAGAGGTATCAGCTCACACTTGTCAGAATAACCATCAGCAAGGAAACTACAAACAATAAATGCTGAAGGTGTTGTGGAGAAATGCATACCCTCAACTTCAAGTGGGACGAACTTGAAAAGGGCCACGAATGAGAACAGAATGGAGGTGCCTTAAAAAGGTAAACATTGAGCTACCGTATGATCCAGCAGGCCCACTCCTCGACCTATAATCTAAGAAGAAAGAATTGGAAAGACACAGGCAGGCAAATCTGCATGGCACAGTATTACAATAGCCAAGATATGGAAGTAACCAAAAACTCCACCAACAGATGGGTGGACAAAGAAGAACTCCTCCATGTACAGATGGAATATTTGCTAGTGAAAAAAATGAAACAATGCCATTTGCAGCACCATACATGAGTCTAGACGTAATCACGCCACCTGTAGTCAGTGAGAAAGCAAAAGACACATATCCTATCATATCACTTTTAGGAGTTACTTAAAAATTGATACCAATGAAGATATTTCCACAGAGAAAGGAAATCACAGATTCATTAAAAAAACTTATGGTTCACCAAATAGAAAGGGATGAGGATTGGATACATTACCATATTGGGGTTAACAGAGATATACATACCATGTGAAATATATAATCACCAAAGACGTACGGAAGACCAGGAGAAGACTACTCAACATTGTGTCATAACCTACATGGGAAAAGGATGCGAGGAAGAATAGATTCACGTATATGTGTGAAAGAACCACATCTTGCACACCTAGAACAAACAAAGCATTGTAATCAAATTTGCTGGGATAAAAAATAAAAAGTAAATTACAATTATGAACAAGAAGTAATGAGACATAAACATAAAGTGCTTTTTTCCTGGCACATTCCATTCGAATTTACAACCTAGAACACCACTTCCATTAAGGCTCTGTTTCCCCAGTTACCAAATTTGGTAAAGGAGAAATGCTGCCACCTTGTGGCCGTTTCCTGCAAGAGCAGCTTTAAACTCACAGCTAATGGTCACTTAACATTCACAAGGACTCAGGGCTGTAAAGGACACCTGCCCTAAAAAATTGTGCTGAAGTAGGGAATGGACAAAAAAATTCAAAACAGGCAAATGTTTCAAGAAGAGAGTATGAGGAGTTAAGTTTTACTCACGCTCTTTTAAAAAAAAAGGAAAATGGATAAAAGCTCAACCTCAGGGAGTGTTAGACCCATGCAATCTAATCTACAAAAAGTTTCAACTTAGACCAGTCGACTGACCATCAGCAAAATGTCTACAAACAATAAATGCTGACGGGGTTTTCAAGAACTGTATCCCCTCTACCTGCTGGTGAGACGTAAAGGGGTAACAGCCAATAATGAGAAGAGAAAGGAGCTGTGTTTAAAAGTAAAAATGGAGGTACCATTCAATCCAGCAGGCGCACCATTGGACCTCTCACCTGAGAAGACAAGAATCGAGAAGACACAGGCCGCAAAACTGCAGTGCAGCCTTATTCACATTAGCCAAGACAGTGAAGCAATCAAAATATCCAACAAGAGGTGAATGGATAAAGAAGAAGTGGTCCGTGTACACAATGGAATATTAGCCATGGAAAACAATGAACCATTGCTCTTTGAGGCACCACAAATGAGTCTGGAGATAATCACGAAACATGAGGTAACTCGGAAACCAAAGACCTGTATTCTATATCACTTATAGGCGTTATCTAATAACTGACACAAATGAATATATTTCCACAGAGAAAGACACTCACAGACTTAGAAAACAAACTATGCTCATCTAAAAGGAAAGGTGGGGGGAATGGATAAGTTAACATTAGTGTTGCTCTATGTATACAAACACATAGTATATACATATCTCAAAAAGACCGACCATGGAGCAAGGGAGGTCTGTGGAACCCTCTGTAACATTTTACATGGGAAGAGGTTCTGTACTTGAATAGACATATATAATGTACAAATGAACCAGATTGTGTACACCTAGGACAGACAATATTCGAAGCTTTACCACAATTAAAAAAAAATTTAAAACCAAGAAGAAATAATGAGACATAAACTTATGGGGGTTTCTCCAGGCACATTCCAATTTAATTTACAACCTAGGAACACGACTTCCAGAAAGGCTCTGCTGCCCTAGTACCCAGATTTGGGAGTGGAGAAATGCTGCCTGCTTGAGGCCACTTCCCACAACAGCAGCTTTAAACCCATTGCTAAGGGTCACTAAATATTCACCAAACTTGCAGTTCGGGAAATGACACCTGCTCTCTAAAAAAATTCTGAGGTGGAAAATCGACCAAAAATTTCAAAATAGGGCAACCTTCCAAGAAGACAATTTCAAGAAATATATTGTACTCCCAACTGTTTCCTTTTTTTTAACAGAAAAGAAAACGGTGGAGAAACATATTGAGTTTTACGAATTTTCAAAGACATGCAAACCCAAATTACAAAACCCTATCAGCACACAGCAGCCAGTAGGGCCATTAGCATAAATGCAGCAAACAATAAATGCTAAATCGATTGTGGAGAAATGCATACCCTCGATTCTAAGGGGGACATGGTAAGAGCCACTAATGAAAACACAAAGAAGGTGCTTTGAAAAGGGAAACACGGTGCTACCAGTCAATCAGTCACACCCACTGCTGGGCCTATCAACTGAGAAAATGAGAATCAAAAAGTCACAGGCTGGCAATCCTGCACTCCAACAATATTTACCATAGCCAACACATGGAAGCAATGAAAATGTCCATCAACCGAGGAATGCGCAAAGTAGAAGTGGTCCACGTGCACACTGGGGAATTACTCCAATAAAAACTAAAAATTAAATTTAAAAACCCAACAAAAGTAAGGAGACATCAGCTTGTGTGGGTTTGTCCGGGCACACTCCACTCTAATTTATAACCGAGAAACACCACAGGCCGCAAGGGCTTTTCCCTAGTTACCATGGTGGGGACATAGAAAGGCTGCCGCCCTCTGGCATTTACCTGCAAAAGCAGCTTTAAAGCCTGTGCTAATGGTCATTTCATAGGAACAAGTACTGCAGAACTGTAAATGAAACCTGCCCTCAAAATGTCTTGAGGGAGGTAATGGCCAAAACATTTCAAAATGTGACACATACTTTAAGAGAACACTTTGAAGAACTAAGGGGTAATCACAGGTTGAAAAATAAAAAAGGACATGCCTTAAAGCTCAATTTCAACGGATTGTGAGGCACAGGCGAATTCAACCACAAAGAGGTATCAGCTCACACTTGTCAGAATAACCATCAGCAAGGAATCTACAAACAATAAATGCTGAAGGTGTTGTGGAGAAATGCATACCCTCAACTTCAAGTGGGACGTAACTTGAAAAGGGCCACGAATGAGAACAGAATGGAGGTGCCTTAAAAAGGTAAACATTGAGCTACCGTATGATCCAGCAGGCCCACACCTCGACCTATACTCTAAGAAGAAAGAATTGGAAAGACACAGGCAGGCAAATCTGCATGGCACAGTATTACGATAGCCAAGATATGGAAGTAACCAAAAAGTCCACCAACAGATGGGTGGACAAAGAAGAACTCCTCCATGTACAGATGGAATATTCGCTAGTGAAAAAAATGAAACAATGCCATTTGCAGCACCATACACGAGTCTAGACGTAATCACGCCACCTGTAGTCAGTGAGAAAGCAAAAGACACATATCCTATCATATCACTTTTAGGAGTTACTTAAAAATTGATACCAATGAAGATATTTCCACAGAGAAAGGCAATCACAGATTCATTAAAAAAACTTATGGTTCACCAAATATAAAGGGATGAGGATTGGATACATTACCATATTGGGGTTAACAGAGATATACATACCATGTGAAATATATAATCACCAAAGACGTACGGAAGACCAGGAGAAGACTACTCAACATTGTGTCATAACCTACATGGGAAAAGGATGCGAGGAAGAATAGATACACGTATATGTGTGAAAGAACCACATCTTGCACACCTAGAACAAACAAAGCATTGTAATCAAATTTGCTGGGATAAAAAATAAAAAGTAAATTACAATTATGAACAAGAAGTAATGAGACATAAACATAAAGTGCTTTTTTCCTGGCACATTCCATTCGAATTTACAACCTAGAACACCACTTCCATTAAGGCTCTGTTTCCCCAGTTACCAAATTTGGTAAAGGAGAAATGCTGCCACCTTGTGGCCGTTTCCTGCAAGAGCAGCTTTAAACTCACAGCTAATGGTCACTTAACATTCACAAGGACTCAGGGCTGTAAAGGACACCTGCCCTAAAAAATTGTGCTGAAGTAGGGAATGGACAAAAAAATTCAAAACAGGCAAATGTTTCAAGAAGAGAGTATGAGGAGTTAAGTTTTCCTCACGCTCTTTTAAAAAAAAAGGAAAATGGATAAAAGCTCAACCTCAGGGAGTGTTAGACCCATGCAATCTAATCTACAAAAAGTTTCAACTTAGACCAGTCGACTGACCATCACCAAAATGTCTACAAACAATAAATGCTGACGGGGTTTTCAAGAACTGTATCCCCTCTACCTGCTGGTGAGACGTAAAGGGGTAACAGCCAATAATGAGAAGAGAAAGGAGCTGTGTTTAAAAGTAAAAATGGAGGTACCATTCAATCCAGCAGGCGCACCATTGGACCTCTCACCTGAGAAGACAAGAATCGAGAAGACACAGGCCGCAAAAGCTGCAGTGCAGCCTTATTCACAATAGCCAAGACAGTGAAGCAATCAAAATATCCAACAAGAGGTGAATGGATAAAGAAGAAGTGGTCCATGTACACAATGGAATATTAGCCATGGAAAACAATGAACCATTGCTCTTTGAGGCACCACAAATGGGTCTGGAGATAATCACGAAACATAAGGTAACTCGGAAACCAAAGACCTGTATTCTATGATATCACTTATAGGCGTTATCTAATAAGTGACACAAATGAATATATTTCCACAGAGAAAGACACTCACAGACTTAGAAAACAAACTATGCTCATCTAAAAGGAAAGGTGGGGGGAATGGATAAGTTAAGATTAGTGTTGCTCTATGTATACAAACACATAGTATATACATATCTCAAAAAGACCGACCATGGAGCAAGGGAGGTCTGTGGAACCCTCTGTAACATTTTACATGGGAAGAGGATCTGTACTTGAATAGACATATATAATGTACAAATGAACCAGATTGTGTACACCTAGGACAGACAATATTCGAAGCTTTACCACAATTAAAAAAAAATTTAAAACCAAGAAGAAATAATGAGACATAAACTTATGGGGGTTTCTCCAGGCACATTCCAATTTAATTTACAACCTAGGAACACGACTTCCAGAAAGGCTCTGCTGCCCTAGTACCCAGATTTGGGAGTGGAGAAATGCTGCCTGCTTGAGGCCACTTCCCACAACAGCAGCTTTAAACCCATTGCTAAGGGTCACTAAATATTCACCAAACTTGCAGTTCGGGAAATGACACCTGCTCTCTAAAAAAATTCTGAGTTGGAAAATCGACCAAAAATTTGAAAATAGGGCAACCTTCCAAGAAGACAATTTCAAGAAATATATTGTACTCCCAACTGTTTCCTTTTTTTTAACAGAAAAGAAAACGGTGGAGAAACATGATGAGTTTTACGAATTTTCAAAGACATGCAAACCCAAATTACAAAACCCTATCAGCACACAGCAGCCAGTAGGGCCATTAGCATAAAGGCAGCAAACAATAAATGCTAAATCGATTGTGGAGAAATGCATACCCTCGATTCTAAGGGGGACATGGTAAGAGCCACTAATGAAAACACAAAGAAGGTGCTTTGAAAAGGGAAACACGGTGCTACCAGTCAATCAGTCACACCCACTGCTGGGCCTATCAACTGAGAAAATGAGAATCAAAAAGTCACAGGCTGGCAATCCTGCACTCCAACAATATTTACCATAGCCAACACTTGGAAGCAATGAAAATGTCCATCAACCGAGGAATGCGCAAAGTAGAAGTGGTCCACGTGCACACTGGGGAATTACTCCAATAAAAACTAAAAATTAAATTTAAAAATCCAACAAAAGTAAGGAGACATCAGCTTGTGTGGGTTTGTCCGGGCACACTCCACTCTAATTTATAACCGAGAATCACCACAGGCCGCAAGGGCTTTTCCCTAGTTACCATGGTGGGGACATAGAAAGGCTGCCGCCCTCTGGCATTTACCTGCAAAAGCAGCTTTAAAGCCTGTGCTAATGGTCATTTCATAGGAACAAGTACTGCAGAACTGTAAATGAAACCTGCCCTCAAAATGTCTTGAGGGAGGTAATGGCCAAAACATTTCAAAATGTGACACATATTTTAAGAGAACACTTTGAAGAACTAAGGGGTAATCACAGGTTGAAAAATAAAAAGGACATGCCTTAAAGCTCAATTTCAACGGATTATGAGGCACAGGCGAATTCAACCACAAAGAGGTATCAGCTCACACTTGTCAGAATAACCATCAGCAAGGAAACTACAAACAATAAATGCTGAAGGTGTTGTGGAGAAATGCATACCCTCAACTTCAAGTGGGACGTAACTTGAAAAGGGCCACGAATGAGAACAGAATGGAGGTGCCTTAAAAAGGTAAACATTGAGCTACCGTATGATCCAGCAGGCCCACACCTCGACCTATACTCTAAGAAGAAAGAATTGGAAAGACACAGGCAGGCAAATCTGCATGGCACAGTATTACGATAGCCAAGATATGGAAGTAACCAAAAAGTCCACCAGCAGATGGGTGGACAAAGAAGAACTCCTCCATGTACAGATGGAATATTCGCTAGTGAAAAAAATGAAACAATGCCATTTGCAGCACCATACATGAGTCTAGACTTAATCACGCCACCTGTAGTCAGTGAGAAAGCAAAAGACACATATCCTATCATATCACTTTTAGGAGTTACTTAAAAATTGATACCAATGAAGATATTTCCACAGAGAAAGGCAATCACAGATTCATTAAAAAAACTGATGGTTCACCAAATAGAAAGGGATGAGGATTGGATACATTACCATATTGGGGTTAACAGAGATATACAAACCATGTTAAATATATAATCACCAAAGACGTACGGAAGACCAGGAGAAGACTACTCAACATTGTGTCATAACCTACATGGGAAAAGGATGCGAGGAAGAATAGATACACGTATATGTGTGAAAGAACCACATCTTGCACACCTAGAACAAACAAACCATTGTAATCAAATTTGCTGGGAGAAAAAATAAAAAGTAAATTACAATTATGAACAAGAAGTAATGAGACATATACATAAAGTGCTTTTTTCCTGGCACATTCCATTCGAATTTACAACATAGAACACCACTTCCATTAAGGCTCTGTTTCCCCAGTTACCAAATTTGGTAAAGGAGAAATGCTGCCACCTTGTGGCCGTTTCCTGCAAGAGCAGCTTTAAACTCACAGCTAATGGTCACTTAACATTCACAAGGACTCAGGGCTGTAAAGGACACCTGCCCTAAAAAATTGTGCTGAAGTAGGGAATGGACAAAAAAATTCAAAACAGGCAAATGTTTCAAGAAGAGAGTATGAGGAGTTAAGTTTTCCTCACGCTCTTTTAAAAAAAAAGGAAAATGGATAAAAGCTCAACCTCAGGGAGTGTTAGACCCATGCAATCTAATCTACAAAAAGTTTCAACTTAGACCAGTCGACTGACCATCAGCAAAATGTCTACAAACAATAAATGCTGACGGGGTTTTCAAGAACTGTATCCCCTCTACCTGCTGGTGAGACGTAAAGGGGTAACAGCCAATAATGAGAAGAGAAAGGAGCTGTGTTTAAAAGTAAAAATGGAGGTACCATTCAATCCAGCAGGCGCACCATTGGACCTCTCACCTGAGAAGACAAGAATCGAGAAGACACACGCCGCAAAAGCTGCAGTGCAGCCTTATTCACAATAGCCAAGACAGTGAAGCAATCAAAATATCCAAAAAGAGGTGAATGGATAAAGAAGAAGTGGTCCATGTACACAATGGAATATTAGCCATAGAAAACAATGAACCATTGCTCTTTGAGGCACCACAAATGGGTCTGGAGATAGTCACGAAACATGAGGTAGCTCGGAAACCAAAGACCTGTATTCTATGATATCACTTATAGGCGTTATCTAATAACTGACACAAATGAATATATTTCCACAGAGAAAGACACTCACAGACTTAGAAAACAAACTATGCTCATCTAAAAGGAAAGGTGGGGGGAATGGATAAGTTAAGATTAGTGTTGCTCTATGTATACAAACACATAGTATATACATATCTCAAAAAGACCGACCATGGAGCAAGGGAGGTCTGTGGAACCCTCTGTAACATTTTACATGGGAAGAGGATCTGTACTTGAATAGACATATATAATGTACAAATGAACCAGATTGTGTACACCTAGGACAGACAATATTCGAAGCTTTACCACAATTAAAAAAAAAATTAAAACCAAGAAGAAATAATGAGACATAAACTTATGGGGGTTTCTCCAGGCACATTCCAATTTAATTTACAACCTAGGAACACGACTTCCAGAAAGGCTCTGCTGCCCTAGTACCCAGATTTGGGAGTGGAGAAATGCTGCCTGCTTGAGGCCACTTCCCACAACAGCAGCTTTAAACCCATTGCTAAGGGTCACTAAATATTCACCAAACTTGCAGTTCGGGAAATGACACCTGCTCTCTAAAAAAATTCTGAGGGGGAAAATCGACCAAAAATTTCAAAATAGGGCAACCTTCCAAGAAGACATTTTCAAGAGATATATTGTACTCACAACTGTTTCCTTTTTTTTAACAGAAAAGAAAACGGTGGAGAAACATGATGAGTTTTACGAATTTTCAAAGACATGCAAACCCAAATTACAAAACCCTATCAGCACACAGCAGCCAGTAGGGCCATTAGCATAAAGGCAGCAAACAATAAATGCTAAATCGATTGTGGAGAAATGCATACCCTCGATTCTAAGGGGGACATGGTAAGAGCCACTAATGAAAACACAAAGAAGGTGCTTTGAAAAGGGAAACACGGTGCTACCAGTCAATCAGTCACACCCACTGCTGGGCCTATCAACTGAGAAAATGAGAATCAAAAAGTCACAGGCTGGCAATCCTGCACTCCAACAATATTTACCATAGCCAACACTTGGAAGCAATGAAAATGTCCATCAACCGAGGAATGCGCAAAGTAGAAGTGGTCCACGTGCACACTGGGGAATTACTCCAATAAAAACTAAAAATTAAATTTAAAAATCCAACAAAAGTAAGGAGACATCAGCTTGTGTGGGTTTGTCCGGGCACACTCCACTCTAATTTATAACCGAGAATCACCACAGGCCGCAAGGGCTTTTCCCTAGTTACCATGGTGGGGACATAGAAAGGCTGCCGCCCTTTGGCATTTACCTGCAAAAGCAGCTTTAAAGCCTGTGCTAATGGTCATTTCATAGGAACAAGTACTGCAGAACTGTAAATGAAACCTGCCCTCAAAATGTCTTCAGGGAGGTAATGGCCAAAACATTTCAAAATGTGACACATATTTTAAGAGAACACTTTGAAGAACTAAGGGGTAATCACAGGTTGAAAAATAAAAAGGACATGCCTTAAAGCTCAATTTCAACGGATTATGAGGCACAGGCGAATTCAACCACAAAGAGGTATCAGCTCACACTTGTCAGAATAACCATCAGCAAGGAAACTACAAACAATAAATGCTGAAGGTGTTGTGGAGAAATGCATACCCTCAACTTCAAGTGGGACGTAACTTGAAAAGGGCCACGAATGAGAACAGAATGGAGGTGCCTTAAAAAGGTAAACATTGAGCTACCGTATGATCCAGCAGGCCCACACCTCGACCTATACTCTAAGAAGAAAGAATTGGAAAGACACAGGCAGGCAAATCTGCATGGCACAGTATTACGATAGCCAAGATATGGAAGTAACCAAAAAGTCCACCAACAGATGGGTGGACAAAGAAGAACTCCTCCATGTACAGATGGAATATTCGCTAGTGAAAAAAATGAAACAATGCCATTTGCAGCAACATACACGAGTCTAGACGTAATCACGCCACCTGTAGTCAGTGAGAAAGCAAAAGACACATATCCTATCATATCACTTTTAGGAGTTACTTAAAAATTGATACCAATGAAGATATTTCCACAGAGAAAGGCAATCACAGATTCATTAAAAAAACTTATGGTTCACCAAATAGAAATGGATGAGGATTGGATACATTACCATATTGGGGTTAACAGAGATATACATACCATGTGAAATATATAATCACCAAAGACGTACGGAAGACCAGGAGAAGACTACTCAACATTGTGTCATAACCTACATGGGAAAAGGATGCGAGGAAGAATAGATACACGTATATGTGTGAAAGAACCACATCTTGCACACCTAGAACAAACAACGCATTGTAATCAAATTTGCTGGGATAAAAAATAAAAAGTAAATTACAATTATGAACAAGAAGTAATGAGACATAAACATAAAGTGCTTTTTTCCTGGCACATTCCATTCGAATTTACAACCTAGAACACCACTTCCATTAAGGCTCTGTTTCCCCAGTTACCAAATTTGGTAAAGGAGAAATGCTGCCACCTTGTGGCCGTTTCCTGCAAGAGCAGCTTTAAACTCACAGCTAATGGTCACTTAACATTCACAAGGACTCAGGGCTGTAAAGGACACCTGCCCTAAAAAATTGTGCTGAAGAAGGGAATGGACAAAAAAATTCAAAACAGGCAAATGTTTCAAGAAGAGAGTATGAGGAGTTAAGTTTTACTCACGCTCTTTTAAAAAAAAAGGAAAATGGATAAAAGCTCAACCTCAGGGAGTGTTAGACCCATGCAATCTAATCTACAAAAAGTTTCAACTTAGACCAGTCGACTGACCATCAGCAAAATGTCTACAAACAATAAATGCTGACGGGGTTTTCAAGAACTGTATCCCCTCTACCTGCTGGTGAGACGTAAAGGGGTAACAGCCAATAATGAGAAGAGAAAGGAGCTGTGTTTAAAAGTAAAAATGGAGGTACCATTCAATCCAGCAGGCACACCATTGGACCTCTCACCTGAGAAGACAAGAATCGAGAAGACACAGGCCGCAAAACTGCAGTGCAGCCTTATTCACATTAGCCAAGACAGTGAAGCAATCAAAATATCCAACAAGAGGTGAATGGATAAAGAAGAAGTGGTCCATGTACACAATGGAATATTAGCCATGGAAAACAATGAACCATTGCTCTTTGAGGCACCACAAATGAGTCTGGAGATAATCACGAAACATGAGGTAACTCGGAAACCAAAGACCTGTATTCTATATCACTTATAGGCGTTATCTAATAACTGACACAAATGAATATATTTCCACAGAGAAAGACACTCACAGACTTAGAAAACAAACTATGCTCATCTAAAAGGAAAGGTGGGGGGAATGGATAAGTTAAGATTAGTGTTGCTCTATGTATACAAACACATAGTATATACATATCTCAAAAAGACCGACCATCTAGCAAGGGAGGTCTGTGGAACACTCTGTAACATTTAACATGGGAAGAGGATCTGTACTTGAATAGACATATATAATGTACAAATGAACCAGATTGTGTACACCTAGGAGAGACAATATTCGAAGCTTTACCCCAATTAAAAAAAAATTTAAAACCAAGAAGAAATAATGAGACATAAACTTATGGGGGTGTCTCCAGGCACATTCCAATTTAATTTACAACCTAGGAACACGAATTCCAGAAAGGCTCTGCTGCCCTAGTACCCAGATTTGGGAGTGGAGAAATGCTGCCTGCTTGAGGCCACTTCCCACAACAGCAGCTTTAAACCCATTGCTAAGGGTCACTAAATATTCACCAAACTTGCAGTTCGGGAAATGACACCTGCTCTCTAAAAAAATTCTGAGGTGGAAAATCGACCAAAAATTTCAAAATAGGGCAACCTTCCAAGAAGATAGTTTCAAGAGATATATTGTACTCCCAACTGTTTCCTTTTTTTTAACAGAAAAGAAAACGGTGGAGAAACATGATGAGTTTTACGAATTTTCAAAGACATGCAAACCCAAATTACAAAACCCTATCAGCACACAGCAGCCAGTAGGGCCATTAGCATAAAGGCAGGAAACAATAAATGCTAAATCGATTGTGGAGAAATGCATACCCTCGATTCTAAGGGGGACATGGTAAGAGCCACTAATGAAAACACAAAGAAGGTGCTTTGAAAAGGGAAACACGGTGCTACCAGTCAATCAATCACACCCACTGCTGGGCCTATCAACTGAGAAAATGAGAATCAAAAAGTCACAGGCTGGCAATCCTGTACTCCAACAATATTTACCATAGCCAACACTTGGAAGCAATGAAAATGTCCATCAACCGAGGAATGCGCAAAGTAGAAGTGGTCCACGTGCACACTGGGGAATTACTCCAATAAAAACTAAAAATTAAATTTAAAAATCCAACAAAAGTAAGGAGACATCAGCTTGTGTGGGTTTGTCCGGGCACACTCCACTCTAATTTATAACCGAGAAACACCACAGGCCGCAAGGGCTTTTCCCTAGTTACCATGGTGGGGACATAGAAAGGCTGCCGCCCTCTGGCATTTACCTGCAAAAGCAGCTTTAAAGCCTGTGCTAATGGTCATTTCATAGGAACAAGTACTGCAGAAATGTAAATGAAACCTGCCCTCAAAATGTCTTGAGGGAGGTAATGGCCAAAACATTTCAAAATGTGACACATACTTTAAGAGAACACTTTGAAGAACTAAGGGGTAATCACAGGTTGAAAAATAAAAAGGACATGCCTTAAAGCTCAATTTCAACGGATTATGAGGCACAGGCGAATTCAACCACAAAGAGGTATCAGCTCACACTTGTCAGAATAACCATCAGCAAGGAAACTACAAACAATAAATGCTGAAGGTGTTGTGGAGAAATGCATACCCTCAACTTCAAGTGGGACGAACTTGAAAAGGGCCACGAATGAGAACAGAATGGAGGTGCCTTAAAAAGGTAAACATTGAGCTACCGTATGATCCAGCAGGCCCACTCCTCGACCTATAATCTAAGAAGAAAGAATTGGAAAGACACAGGCAGGCAAATCTGCATGGCACAGTATTACAATAGCCAAGATATGGAAGTAACCAAAAACTCCACCAACAGATGGGTGGACAAAGAAGAACTCCTCCATGTACAGATGGAATATTTGCTAGTGAAAAAAATGAAACAATGCCATTTGCAGCACCATACATGAGTCTAGACGTAATCACGCCACCTGTAGTCAGTGAGAAAGCAAAAGACACATATCCTATCATATCACTTTTAGGAGTTACTTAAAAATTGATACCAATGAAGATATTTTCACAGAGAAAGGCAATCACAGATTCATTAAAAAAACTTATGGTTCACCAAATAGAAAGGGATGAGGATTGGATACATTACCATATTGGGGTTAACAGAGATATACATACCATGTGAAATATATAATCACCAAAGACGTACGGAAGACCAGGAGAAGACTACTCAACATTGTGTCATAACCTACATGGGAAAAGGATGCGAGGAAGAATAGATTCACGTATATGTGTGAAAGAACCACATCTTGCACACCTAGAACAAACAAAGCATTGTAATCAAATTTGCTGGGATAAAAAATAAAAAGTAATTTACAATTATGAACAAGAAGTAATGAGACATAAACATAAAGTGCTTTTTTCCTGGCACATTCCATTCGAATTTACAACCTAGAACACCACTTCCATTAAGGCTCTGTTTCCCCAGTTACCAAATTTGGTAAAGGAGAAATGCTGCCACCTTGTGGCCGTTTCCTGCAAGAGCAGCTTTAAACTCACAGCTAATGGTCACTTAACATTCACAAGGACTCAGGGCTGTAAAGGACACCTGCCCTAAAAAATTGTGCTGAAGTAGGGAATGGACAAAAAAATTCAAAACAGGCAAATGTTTCAAGAAGAGAGTATGAGGAGTTAAGTTTTACTCACGCTCTTTTAAAAAAAAAGGAAAATGGATAAAAGCTCAACCTCAGGGAGTGTTAGACCCATGCAATCTAATCTACAAAAAGTTTCAACTTAGACCAGTCGACTGACCATCAGCAAAATGTCTACAAACAATAAATGCTGACGGGGTTTTCAAGAACTGTATCCCCTCTACCTGCTGGTGAGACGTAAAGGGGTAACAGCCAATAATGAGAAGAGAAAGGAGCTGTGTTTAAAAGTAAAAATGGAGGTACCATTCAATCCAGCAGGCGCACCATTGGACCTCTCACCTGAGAAGACAAGAATCGAGAAGACACAGGCCGCAAAAGCTGCAGTGCAGCCTTATTCACAATAGCCAAGACAGTGAAGCAATCAAAATATCCAACAAGAGGTGAATGGATAAAGAAGAAGTGGTCCATGTACACAATGGAATATTAGCCATGGAAAACAATGAACCATTGCTCTTTGAGGCACCACAAATGGGTCTGGAGATAATCACGAAACATGAGGTAGCTCGGAAACCAAAGACCTGTATTCTATGATATCACTTATAGGCGTTATCTAATAACTGACACAAATGAATATATTTCCACAGAGAAAGACACTCACAGACTTGAAAACAAACTATGCTCATCTAAAAGGAAAGGTGGGGGGAATGGATAAGTTAACATTAGTGTTGCTCTATGTAGACAAACACATAGTATATACATATCTCAAAAAGACCGACCATGGAGCAAGGGAGGTCTGTGGAACCCTCTGTAACATTTTACATGGGAAGAGGATCTGTACTTGAATAGACATATATAATGTACAAATGAACCAGATTGTGTACACCTAGGACAGACAATATTCGAAGCTTTACCACAATTAAAAAAAAATTTAAAACCAAGAAGAAATAATGAGACATAAACTTATGGGGGTTTCTCCAGGCACATTCCAATTTAATTTACAACCTAGGAACACGACTTCCAGAAAGGCTCTGCTGCCCTAGTACCCAGATTTGGGAGTGGAGAAATGCTGCCTGCTTGAGGCCACTTCCCACAACAGCAGCTTTAAACCCATTGCTAAGGGTCACTAAATATTCACCAAACTTGCAGTTTGGCAAATGACACCTGCTCTCTATAAAAATTCTGAGGTGGAAAATCGACCAAAAATTTGAAAATAGGGCAACCTTCCAAGAAGACAATTTCAAGAAATATATTGTACTCCCAACTGTTTCCTTTTTTTTAACAGAAAAGAAAACGGTGGAGAAACATGATGAGTTTTACGAATTTTCAAAGACATGCAAACCCAAATTACAAAACCCTATCAGCACACAGCAGCCAGTAGGGCCATTAGCATAAAGGCAGCAAACAATAAATGCTAAATCGATTGTGGAGAAATGCATACCCTCGATTCTAAGGGGGACGTGGTAAGAGCCACTAATGAAAACACAAAGAAGGTGCTTTGAAAAGGGAAACACGGTGCTACAAGTCAATCAGTCACACCCACTGCTGGGCCTATCAACTGAGAAAATGAGAATCAAAAAGTCACAGGCTGGCAATCCTGCATTCCAACAATATTTACCATAGCCAACACTTGGAAGCAATGAAAATGTCCATCAACCGAGGAATGCGCAAAGTAGAAGTGGTCCACGTGCACACTGGGGAATTACTCCAATAAAAACTAAAAATTAAATTTAAAAATCCAACAAAAGTAAGGAGACATCAGCTTGTGTGGGTTTGTCCGGGCACACTCCACTCTAATTTATAACCGAGAAACACCACAGGCCGCAAGGGCTTTTCCATAGTTACCATGGTGGGGACATAGAAAGGCTGCCGCCCTCTGGCATTTACCTGCAAAAGCAGCTTTAAAGCCTTTGCTAATGGTCATTTCATAGGAACAAGTACTGCAGAACTGTAAATGAAACCTGCCCTCAAAATGTCTTGAGGGAGGTAATGGCCAAAACATTTCAAAATGTGACACATACTTTAAGAGAACACTTTGAAGAACTAAGGGGTAATCACAGGTTGAAAAATAAAAAGGACATGCCTTAAAGCTCAGTTTCAACGGATTATGAGGCACAGGCGAATTCAACCACAAAGAGGTATCAGCTCACACTTGTCAGAATAACCATCAGCAAGGAAACTACAAACAATAAATGCTGAAGGTGTTGTGGAGAAATGCATACCCTCAACTTCAAGTGGGACATAACTTGAAAAGGGCCACGAATGAGAACAGAATGGAGGTGCCTTAAAAAGGTAAACATTGAGCTACCATATGATCCAGCAGGCCCACTCCTCGACCTATAATCTAAGAAGAAAGAATTGGAAAGACACAGGCAGGCAAATCTGCATGGCACAGTATTACGATAGCCAAGATATGGAAGTAACCAAAAAGTCCACCAACAGATGGGTGGACAAAGAAGAACTCCTCCATGTACAGATGGAATATTCGCTAGTGAAAAAAATGAAACAATGCCATTTGCAGCACCATACACGAGTCTAGACGTAATCACGCCACCTGTAGTCAGTGAGAAAGCAAAAGACACATATCCTATCATATCACTTTTAGGAGTTACTTAAAAATTGATACCAATGAAGATATTTCCACAGAGAAAGGTAATCACAGATTCATTAAAAAAACTGATGGTTCACCAAATAGAAAGGGATGAGGATTGGATACATTACCATATTGGGGTTAACAGAGATATACATACCATGTGAAATATATAATCACCAAAGACGTACGGAAGACCAGGAGAAGACTACTCAACATTGTGTCATAACCTACATGGGAAAAGGATGCGAGGAAGAATAGATACACGTATATGTGTGAAAGAACCACATCTTGCACACCTAGAACAAACAAACCATTGTAATCAAATTTGCTGGGATAAAAAATAAAAAGTAAATTACAATTATGAACAAGAAGTAATGAGACATAAACATAAAGTGCTTTTTTCCTGGCACATTCCATTCGAATTTACAACCTAGAACACCACTTCCATTAAGGCTCTGTTTCCCCAGTTACCAAATTTGGTAAAGGAGAAATGCTGCCACCTTGTGGCCGTTTCCTGCAAGAGCAGCTTTAAACTCACAGCTAATGGTCACTTAACATTCACAAGGTCTCAGGGCTGTAAAGGACACCTGCCCTAAAAAATTGTGCTGAAGAAGGGAATGGACAAAAAAATTCAAAACAGGCAAATGTTTCAAGAAGAGAGTATGAGGAGTTAAGTTTTACTCACGCTCTTTTAAAAAAAAAGGAAAATGGATAAAAGCTCAACCTCAGGGAGTGTTAGACCCATGCAATCTAATCTACAAAAAGTTTCAACTTAGACCAGTCGACTGACCATCAGCAAAATGTCTACAAACAATAAATGCTGACGGGGTTTTCAAGAACTGTATCCCCTCTACCTGCTGGTGAGACGTAAAGGGGTAACAGCCAATAATGAGAAGAGAAAGGAGCTGTGTTTAAAAGTAAAAATGGAGGTACCATTCATTCCAGCAGGCGCACCATTGGACCTCTCACCTGAGAAGACAAGAATCGAGAAGACACAGGCCGCAAAACTGCAGTGCAGCCTTATTCACATTAGCCAAGACAGTGAAACAATCAAAATATCCAACAAGAGGTGAATGGATAAAGAAGAAGTGGTCCATGTACACAATGGAATATTAGCAATGGAAAAAAATGAACCATTGCTCTTTGAGGCACCACAAATGAGTCTGGAGATAATCACGAAACATGAGGTAACTCGGAAACCAAAGACCTGTATTCTATATCACTTATAGGCGTTATCTAATAACTGACACAAATGAATATATTTCCACAGAGAAAGACACTCACAGACTTAGAAAACAAACTATGCTCATCTAAAAGGAAAGGTGGGGGGAATGGATAAGTTAACATTAGTGTTGCTCTATGTATACAAACACATAGTATATACATATCTCAAAAAGACCGACCATGGAGCAAGGGAGGTCTGTGGAACCCTCTGTAACATTTTACATGGGAAGAGGATCTGTACTTGAATAGACATATATAATGTACAAATGAACCAGATTGTGTACACCTAGGACAGACAATATTCGAAGCTTTACCACAATTAAAAAAAAATTTAAAACCAAGAAGAAATAATGAGACATAAACTTATGGGGCTTTCTCCAGGCACATTCCAATTTAATTTACAACCTAGGAACACGACTTCCAGAAAGGCTCTGCTGCCCTAGTACCCAGATTTGGGAGTGGAGAAATGCTGCCTGCTTGAGGCCACTTCCCACAACAGCAGCTTTAAACCCATTGCTAAGGGTCACTAAATATTCACCAAACTTGCAGTTCGGGAAATGACACCTGCTCTCTAAAAAAATTCTGAGGTGGAAAATCGACCAAAAATTTCAAAATAGGGCAACCTTCCAAGAAGACAATTTCAAGAAATATAATGTACTCCCAACTGTTTCCTTTTTTTTAACAGAAAAGAAAACGGTGGAGAAACATGATGAGTTTTACGAATTTTCAAAGACATGCAAACCCAAATTACAAAACCCTATTAGCACACAGCAGCCAGTAGGGCCATTAGCATAAATGCAGCAAACAATAAATGCTAAATCGATTGTGGAGAAATGCATACCCTCGATTCTAAGGGGGACATGGTAAGAGCCACTAATGAAAACACAAAGAAGGTGCTTTGAAAAGGGAAACACGGTGCTACCAGTCAATCAGTCACACCCACTGCTGGGCCTATCAACTGAGAAAATGAGAATCAAAAAGTCACAGGCTGGCAATCCTGTACTCCAACAATATTTACCATAGCCAACACTTGGAAGCAATGAAAATGTCCATCAACCGAGGAATGCGCAAAGTAGAAGTGGTCCACGTGCACACTGGGGAATTACTCCAATAAAAACTAAAAATTAAATTTAAAAACCCAACAAAAGTAAGGAGACATCAGCTTGTGTGGGTTTGTCCGGGCACACTCCACTCTAATTTATAACCGAGAAACACCACAGGCCGCAAGGGCTTTTCCCTAGTTACCATGGTGGGGACATAGAAAGGCTGCCGCCCTCTGGCATTTACCTGCAAAAGCAGCTTTAAAGCCTGTGCTAATGGTCATTTCATAGGAACAAGTACTGCAGAACTGTAAATGAAACCTGCCCTCAACATGTCTTGAGGGAGGTAATGGCCAAAACATTTCAAAATGTGACACATACTTTAAGAGAACACTTTGAAGAACTAAGGGGTAATCACAGGTTGAAAAATAAAAAAGGACATGCCTTAAAGCTCAATTTCAACGGATTGTGAGGCACAGGCGAATTCAACCACAAAGAGGTATCAGCTCACACTTGTCAGAATAACCATCAGCAAGGAATCAACAAACAATAAATGCTGAAGGTGTTGTGGAGAAATGCATACCCTCAACTTCAAGTGGGACGTAACTTGAAAAGGGCCACGAATGAGAACAGAATGGAGGTGCCTTAAAAAGGTAAACATTGAGCTACCGTATGATCCAGCAGGCCCACACCTCGACCTATACTCTAAGAAGAAAGAATTGGAAAGACACAGGCAGGCAAATCTGCATGGCACAGTATTACGATAGCCAAGATATGGAAGTAACCAAAAAGTCCACCAACAGATGGGTGGACAAAGAAGAACTCCTCCATGTACAGATGGAATATTCGCTAGTGAAAAAAATGAAACAATGCCATTTGCAGCACCATACACGAGTCTAGACGTAATCACGCCACCTGTAGTCAGTGAGAAAGCAAAAGACACATATCCTATCATATCACTTTTAGGAGTTACTTAAAAATTGATACCAATGAAGATATTTCCACAGAGAAAGGCAATCACAGATTCATTAAAAAAACTGATGGTTCACCAAATAGAAAGGGATGAGGATTGGATACATTACCATATTGGGGTTAACAGAGATATACATACCATGTGAAATATATAATCACCAAAGACGTACGGAAGACCAGGAGAAGACTACTCAACATTGTGTCATAACCTACATGGGAAAAGGATGCGAGGAAGAATAGATACACGTATATGTGTGAAAGAACCACATCTTGCACACCTAGAACAAACAAACCATTGTCATCAAATTTGCTGGGATAAAAAATAAAAAGTAAATTACAATTATGAACAAGAAGTAATGAGACATAAACATAAAGTGCTTTTTTCCTGGCACATTCCTTTCGAATTTACAACCTAGAACACCACTTCCATTAAGGCTCTGTTTCCCCAGTTACCAAATTTGGTAAAGGAGAAATGCTGCCACCTTGTGGCCGTTTCCTGCAAGAGCAGCTTTAAACTCACAGCTAATGGTCACTTAACATTCACAAGGACTCAGGGCTGTAAAGGACACCTGCCCTAAAAAATTGTGCTGAAGTAGGGAATGGACAAAAAAATTCAAAACAGGCAAATGTTTCAAGAAGAGAGTATGAGGAGTTAAGTTTTCCTCACGCTCTTTTAAAAAAAAAGGAAAATGGATAAAAGCTCAACCTCAGGGAGTGTTAGACCCATGCAATCTAATCTACAAAAAGTTTCAACTTAGACCAGTCGACTGACCATCAGCAAAATGTCTACAAACAATAAATGCTGACGGGGTTTTCAAGAACTGTATCCCCTCTACCTGCTGGTGAGACGTAAAGGGGTAACAGCCAATAATGAGAAGAGAAAGGAGCTGTGTTTAAAAGTAAAAATGGAGGTACCATTCAATCCAGCAGGCGCACCATTGGACCTCTCACCTGAGAAGACAAGAATCGAGAAGACACAGGCCGCAAAAGCTGCAGTGCAGCCTTATTCACAATAGCCAAGACAGTGAAGCAATCAAAATATCCAAAAAGAGGTGAATGGATAAAGAAGAAGTGGTCCATGTACACAATGGAATATTAGCCATAGAAAACAATGAACCATTGCTCTTTGAGGCACCACAAATGGGTCTGGAGATAGTCACGAAACATGAGGTAGCTCGGAAACCAAAGACCTGTATTCTATGATATCACTTATAGGCGTTATCTAATAACTGACACAAATGAATATATTTCCACAGAGAAAGACACTCACAGACTTAGAAAACAAACTATGCTCATCTAAAAGGAAAGGTGGGGGGAATGGATAAGTTAAGATTAGTGTTGCTCTATGTATACAAACACATAGTATATACATATCTCAAAAAGACCGACCATGGAGCAAGGGAGGTCTGTGGAACCCTCTGTAACATTTTACATGGGAAGAGGATCTGTACTTGAATAGACATATATAATGTACAAATGAACCAGATTGTGTACACCTAGGACAGACAATATTCGAAGCTTTACCACAATTAAAAAAAAATTAAAACCAAGAAGAAATAATGAGACATAAACTTATGGGGGTTTCTCCAGGCACATTCCAATTTAATTTACAACCTAGGAACACGACTTCCAGAAAGGCTCTGCTGCCCTAGTACCCAGATTTGGGAGTGGAGAAATGCTGCCTGCTTGAGGCCACTTCCCACAACAGCAGCTTTAAACCCATTGCTAAGGGTCACTAAATATTCACCAAACTTGCAGTTCGGGAAATGACACCTGCTCTCTAAAAAAATTCTGAGGGGGAAAATCGACCAAAAATTTCAAAATAGGGCAACCTTCCAAGAAGACATTTTCAAGAGATATATTGTACTCCCAACTGTTTCCTTTTTTTTAACAGAAAAGAAAACGGTGGAGAAACATGATGAGTTTTACGAATTTTCAAAGACATGCAAACCCAAATTACAAAACCCTATCAGCACACAGCAGCCAGTAGGGCCATTAGCATAAAGGCAGCAAACAATAAATGCTAAATCGATTGTGGAGAAATGCATACCCTCGATTCTAAGGGGGACATGGTAAGAGCCACTAATGAAAACACAAAGAAGGTGCTTTGAAAAGGGAAACACGGTGCTACCAGTCAATCAGTCACACCCACTGCTGGGCCTATCAACTGAGAAAATGAGAATCAAAAAGTCACAGGCTGGCAATCCTGCACTCCAACAATATTTACCATAGCCAACACTTGGAAGCAATGAAAATGTCCATCAACCGAGGAATGCGCAAAGTAGAAGTGGTCCACGTGCACACTGGGGAATTACTCCAATAAAAACTAAAAATTAAATTTAAAAATCCAACAAAAGTAAGGAGACATCAGCTTGTGTGGGTTTGTCCGGGCACACTCCACTCTAATTTATAACCGAGAATCACCACAGGCCGCAAGGGCTTTTCCCTAGTTACCATGGTGGGGACATAGAAAGGCTGCCGCCCTCTGGCATTTACCTGCAAAAGCAGCTTTAAAGCCTTTGCTAATGGTCATTTCATAGGAACAAGTACTGCAGAACTGTAAATGAAACCTGCCCTCAAAATGTCTTGAGGGAGGTAATGGCCAAAACATTTCAAAATGTGACACATATTTTAAGAGAACACTTTGAAGAACTAAGGGGTAATCACAGGTTGAAAAATAAAAAGGACATGCCTTAAAGCTCAATTTCAACGGATTATGAGGCACAGGCGAATTCAACCACAAAGAGGTATCAGCTCACACTTGTCAGAATAACCATCAGCAAGGAAACTACAAACAATAAATGCTGAAGGTGTTGTGGAGAAATGCATACCCTCAACTTCAAGTGGGACGTAACTTGAAAAGGGCCACGAATGAGAACAGAATGGAGGTGCCTTAAAAAGGTAAACATTGAGCTACCGTATGATCCAGCAGGCCCAAACCTCGACCTATACTCTAAGAAGAAAGAATTGGAAAGACACAGGCAGGCAAATCTGCATGGCACAGTATTACGATAGCCAAGATATGGAAGTAACCAAAAAGTCCACCAGCAGATGGGTGGACAAAGAAGAACTCCTCCATGTACAGATGGAATATTCGCTAGTGAAAAAAATGAAACAATGCCATTTGCAGCACCATACATGAGTCTAGACTTAATCACGCCACCTGTAGTCAGTGAGAAAGCAAAAGACACATATCCTATCATATCACTTTTAGGAGTTACTTAAAAATTGATACCAATGAAGATATTTCCACAGAGAAAGGCAATCACAGATTCATTAAAAAAACTGATGGTTCACCAAATAGAAAGGGATGAGGATTGGATACATTACCATATTGGGGTTAACAGAGATATACATACCATGTGAAATATATAATCACCAAAGACGTACGGAAGACCAGGAGAAGACTACTCAACATTGTGTCATAACCTACATGGGAAAAGGATGCGAGGAAGAATAGATACACGTATATGTGTGAAAGAACCACATCTTGCACACCTAGAACAAACAAACCATTGTCATCAAATTTGCTGGGATAAAAAATAAAAAGTAAATTACAATTATGAACAAGAAGTAATGAGACATAAACATAAAGTGCTTTTTTCCTGGCACATTCCATTCGAATTTACAACCTAGAACACCACTTCCATTAAGGCTCTGTTTCCCCAGTTACCAAATTTGGTAAAGGAGAAATGCTGCCACCTTGTGGCCGTTTCCTGCAAGAGCAGCTTTAAACTCACAGCTAATGGTCACTTAACATTCACAAGGACTCAGGGCTGTAAAGGACACCTGCCCTAAAAAATTGTGCTGAAGTAGGGAATGGACAAAAACATTCAAAACAGGCAAATGTTTCAAGAAGAGAGTATGAGGAGTTAAGTTTTACTCACGCTCTTTTAAAAAAAAAGGAAAATGGATAAAAGCTCAACCTCAGGGAGTGTTAGACCCATGCAATCTAATCTACAAAAAGTTTCAACTTAGACCAGTCGACTGACCATCAGCAAAATGTCTACAAACAATAAATGCTGACGGGGTTTTCAAGAACTGTATCCCCTCTACCTGCTGGTGAGACGTAAAGGGGTAACAGCCAATAATGAGAAGAGAAAGGAGCTGTGTTTAAAAGTAAAAATGGAGGTACCATTCAATCCAGCAGGCGCACCATTGGACCTCTCACCTGAGAAGACAAGAATCGAGAAGACACAGGCCGCAAAACTGCAGTGCAGACTTATTCACATTAGCCAAGACAGTGAAGCAATCAAAATATCCAACAAGAGGTGAATGGATAAAGAAGAAGTGCTCCATGTACACAATGGAATATTAGCCATGGAAAACAATGAACCATTGCTCTTTGAGGCACCACAAATGAGTCTGGAGATAATCACGAAACATGAGGTAACTCGGAAACCAAAGACCTCTATTCTATATCACTTATAGGCGTTATCTAATAACTGACACAAATGAATATATTTCCACAGAGAAAGACACTCACAGACTTAGAAAACAAACTATGCTCATCTAGAAGGAAAGGTGGGGGGAATGGATAAGTTAAGATTACTGTTGCTCTATGTATACAAACACATAGTATATACATATCTCAAAAAGACCGACCATGGAGCAAGGGAGGTCTGTGGAACCCTCTGTAACATTTTACATGGGAAGAGGATCTGTACTTGAATAGACATATATAATGTACAAATGAACCAGATTGTGTACACCTAGGACAGACAATATTCGAAGCTTTACCACAATTAAAAAAAAATTTAAAACCAAGAAGAAATAATGAGACATAAACTTATGGGGGTTTCTCCAGGCACATTCCAATTTAATTTACAACCTAGGAACACGACTTCCAGAAAGGCTCTGCTGCCCTAGTACCCAGACTTGGGAGTGGAGAAATGCTGCCTGCTTGAGGCCACTTCCCACAACAGCAGCTTTAAACCCATTGCTAAGGGTCACTAAATATTCACCAAACTTGCAGTTCGGGAAATGACACCTGCTCTCTAAAAAAATTCTGAGGTGGAAAATCGACCAAAAATTTCAAAATAGGGCAACCTTCCAAGAAGACATTTTCAAGAGATATATTGTACTCCCAACTGTTTCCTTTTTTTTAACAGAAAAGAAAATGGTGGAGAAACATGATGAGTTTTACGAATTTTCAAAGACATGCAAACCCAAATTACAAAACCCTATCAGCACACAGCAGCCAGTAGGGCCATTAGCATAAAGGCAGCAAACAATAAATGCTATATCGATTGTGGAGAAATGCATACCCTCGATTCTAAGGGGGACGTGGTAAGAGCCACTAATGAAAACACAAAGAAGGTGCTTTGAAAAGGGAAACACGGTGCTACCAGTCAATCAATCACACCCACTGCTGGGCCTATCACCTGAGAAAATGAGAATCAAAAAGTCACAGGCTGGCAATCCTGCACTCCAACAATATTTACCATAGCCAACACTTGGAAGCAATGAAAATGTCCATCAACCGAGGAATGCGCAAAGTAGAAGTGGTCCACGTGCACACTGGGGAATTACTCCAATAAAAACTAAAAATTAAATTTAAAAATCCAACAAAAGTAAGGAGACATCAGCTTGTGTGGGTTTGTCCGGACACACTCCACTCTAATTTATAACCGAGAAACACCACAGGCCGCAAGGGCTTTTCCCTAGTTACCATGGTGGGGACATAGAAAGGCTGCCGCCCTCTGGCATTTACCTGCAAAAGCAGCTTTAAAGCCTGTGCTAGTGGTCATTTCATAGGAACAAGTACTGCAGAACTGTAAATGAAACCTGCCCTCAAAATGTCTTGAGGGAGGTAATGGCCAAAACATTTCAAAATGTGACACATACTTTAAGAGAACACTTTGAAGAACTAAGGAGTAATCACAGGTTGAAAAATAAAAAGGACATGCCTTAAAGCTCAATTTCAACGGATTATGAGGCACAGGCGAATTCAACCACAAAGAGGTATCAGCTCACACTTGTCAGAATAACCATCAGCAAGGAAACTACAAACAATAAATGCTGAAGGTGTTGTGGAGAAATGCATACCCTCAACTTCAAGTGGGACGTAACTTGAAAAGGGCCACGAATGAGAACAGAATGGAGGTGCCTTAAAAAGGTAAACATTGAGCTACCGTATGATCCAGCAGGCCCACTCCTCGACCTATAATCTAAGAAGAAAGAATTGGAAAGACACAGGCAGGCAAATCTGCATGGCACAGTATTACAATAGCCAAGATATGGAAGTAACCAAAAAGTCCACCAACAGATGGGTGGACAAAGAAGAACTCCTCCATGTACAGATGGAATATTTGCTAGTGAAAAAAATGAAACAATGCCATTTGCAGCACCATACATGAGTCTAGACGTAATCACGCCACCTGTAGTCAGTGAGAAAGCAAAAGACACATATCCTATCATATCACTTTTAGGAGTTACTTAAAAATTGATACCAATGAAGATATTTCCACAGAGAAAGGCAATCACAGATTCATTAAAAAAACTGATGGTTCACCAAATAGAAAGGGATGAGGATTGGATACATTCCCATATTGGGGTTAACAGAGATATACATACCATGTGAAATATATAATCACCAAAGACGTACGGAAGACCAGGAGAAGACTACTCAACATTGTGTCATAACCTACATGGGAAAAGGATGCGAGGAAGAATAGATACACGTATATGTGTGAAAGAACCACATCTTGCACACCTAGAACAAACAAACCATTGTCATCAAATTTGCTGGGATAAAAAATAAAAAGTAAATTACAATTATGAACAAGAAGTAATGAGACATAAACATAAAGTGCTTTTTTCCTGGCACATTCCATTCGAATTTACAACCTAGAACACCACTTCCATTAAGGCTCTGTTTCCCCAGTTACCAAATTTGGTAAAGGAGAAATGCTGCCACCTTGTGGCCGTTTCCTGCAAGAGCAGCTTTAAACTCACAGCTAATGGTCACTTAACATTCACAAGGACTCAGGGCTGTAAAGGACACCTGCCCTAAAAAATTGTGCTGAAGTAGGGAATGGACAAAAAAATTCAAAACAGGCAAATGTTTCAAGAAGAGAGTATGAGGAGTTAAGTTTTACTCACGCTCTTTTAAAAAAAAAGGAAAATGGATAAAAGCTCAACCTCAGGGAGTGTTAGACCCATGCAATCTAATCTACAAAAAGTTTCAACTTAGACCAGTCGACTGACCATCAGCAAAATGTCTACAAACAATAAATGCTGACGGGGTTTTCAAGAACTGTATCCCCTCTACCTGCTGGTGAGACGTAAAGGGGTAACAGCCAATAATGAGAAGAGAAAGGAGCTGTGTTTAAAAGTAAAAATGGAGGTACCATTCAATCCAGCAGGCGCACCATTGGACCTCTCACCTGAGAAGACAAGAATCGAGAAGACACAGGCCGCAAAACTGCAGTGCAGACTTATTCACATTAGCCAAGACAGTGAAGCAATCAAAATATCCAACAAGAGGTGAATGGATAAAGAAGAAGTGCTCCATGTACACAATGGAATATTAGCCATGGAAAACAATGAACCATTGCTCTTTGAGGCACCACAAATGAGTCTGGAGATAATCACGAAACATGAGGTAACTCGGAAACCAAAGACCTGTATTCTATATCACTTATAGGCGTTATCTAATAACTGACACAAATGAATATATTTCCACAGAGAAAGACACTCACAGACTTAGAAAACAAACTATGCTCATCTAAAAGGAAAGGTGGGGGGAATGGATAAGTTAAGATTAGTGTTGCTCTATGTATACAAACACATAGTATATACATATCTCAAAAAGACCGACCATCTAGCAAGGGAGGTCTGTGGAACACTCTGTAACATTTAACATGGGAAGAGGATCTGTACTTGAATAGACATATATAATGTACAAATGAACCAGATTGTGTACACCTAGGACAGACAATATTCGAAGCTTTACCACAATTAAAAAAAAATTTAAAACCAAGAAGAAATAATGAGACATAAACTTATGGGGGTTTCTCCAGGCACATTCCAATTTAATTTACAACCTAGGAACACGACTTCCAGAAAGGCTCTGCTGCCCTAGTACCCAGATTTGGGAGTGGAGAAATGCTGCCTGCTTGAGGCCACTTCCCACAACAGCAGCTTTAAACCCATTGCTAAGGGTCACTAAATATTCACCAAACTTGCAGTTCGGGAAATGACACCTGCTCTGTAAAAAAATTCTGAGGTGGAAAATCGACCAAAAATTTCAAAATAGGGCAACCTTCCAAGAAGACATTTTCAAGAGATATATTGTACTCCCAACTGTTTCCTTTTTTTTAACAGAAAAGAAAATGGTGGAGAAACATGATGAGTTTTACGAATTTTCAAAGACATGCAAACCCAAATTACAAAACCCTATCAGCACACAGCAGCCAGTAGGGCCATTAGCATAAAGGCAGCAAACAATAAATGCTATATCGATTGTGGAGAAATGCATACCCTCGATTCTAAGGGGGACGTGGTAAGAGCCACTAATGAAAACACAAAGAAGGTGCTTTGAAAAGGGAAACACGGTGCTACCAGTCAATCAATCACACCCACTGCTGGGCCTATCACCTGAGAAAATGAGAATCAAAAAGTCACAGGCTGGCAATCCTGCACTCCAACAATATTTACCATAGCCAACACTTGGAAGCAATGAAAATGTCCATCAACCGAGGAATGCGCAAAGTAGAAGTGGTCCACGTGCACACTGGGGAATTACTCCAATAAAAACTAAAAATTAAATTTAAAAATCCAACAAAAGTAAGGAGACATCAGCTTGTGTGGGTTTGTCCGGACACACTCCACTCTAATTTATAACCGAGAAAAACCACAGGCCGCAAGGGCTTTTCCCTAGTTACCATGGTGGGGACATAGAAAGGCTGCCGCCCTCTGGCATTTACCTGCAAAAGCAGCTTTAAAGCCTGTGCTAGTGGTCATTTCATAGGAACAAGTACTGCAGAACTGTAAATGAAACCTGCCCTCAAAATGTCTTGAGGGAGGTAATGGCCAAAACATTTCAAAATGTGACACATACATTAAGAGAACACTTTGAAGAACTAAGGGGTAATCACAGGTTGAAAAATAAAAAGGACATGCCTTAAAGCTCAATTTCAACGGATTATGAGGCACAGGCGAATTCAACCACAAAGAGGTATCAGCTCACACTTGTCAGAATAACCATCAGCAAGGAAACTACAAACAATAAATGCTGAAGGTGTTGTGGAGAAATGCATACCCTCAACTTCAAGTGGGACGTAACTTGAAAAGGGCCACGAATGAGAACAGAATGGAGGTGCCTTAAAAAGGTAAACATTGAGCTACCGTATGATCCAGCAGGCCCACTCCTCGACCTATAATCTAAGAAGAAAGAATTGGAAAGACACAGGCAGGCAAATCTGCATGGCACAATATTACAATAGCCAAGATATGGAAGTAACCAAAAAGTCCACCAACAGATGGGTGGACAAAGAAGAACTCCTCCATGTACAGATGGAATATTCGCTAGTGAAAAAAATGAAACAATGCCATTTGCAGCACCATACATGAGTCTAGACGTAATCACGCCACCTGTAGTCAGTGAGAAAGCAAAAGTCACATATCCTATCATATCACTTTTAGGAGTTACTTAAAAATTGATACCAATGAAGATATTTCCACAGAGAAAGGCAATCACAGATTCATTAAAAAAACTGATGGTTCACCAAATAGAAAGGGATGAGGATTGGATACATTCCCATATTGGGGTTAACAGAGATATACATACCATGTGAAATATATAATCACCAAAGACGTACGGAAGACCAGGAGAAGACTACTCAACATTGTGTCATAACCTACATGGGAAAAGGATGCGAGGAAGAATAGATACACGTATATGTGTGAAAGAACCACATCTTGCACACCTAGAACAAACAAACCATTGTCATCAAATTTGCTGGGATAAAAAATAAAAAGTAAATTACAATTATGAACAAGAAGTAATGAGACATAAACATAAAGTGCTTTTTTCCTGGCACATTCCATTCGAATTTACAACCTAGAACACCACTTCCATTAAGGCTCTGTTTCCCCAGTTACCAAATTTGGTAAAGGAGAAATGCTGCCACCTTGTGGCCGTTTCCTGCAAGAGCAGCTTTAAACTCACAGCTAATGGTCACTTAACATTCACAAGTACTCAGGGCTGTAAAGGACACCTGCCCTAAAAAATTGTGGTGAAGTAGGGAATAGACAAAAAAATTCAAAACAGGCAAATGTTTCAAGAAGAGAGTATGAGGAGTTAAGTTTTACTCACGCTCTTTTAAAAAAAAAGGAAAATGGATAAAAGCTCAACCTCAGGGAGTGTTAGACCCATGCAATCTAATCTACAAAAAGTTTCAACTTAGACCAGTCGACTGACCATCAGCAAAATGTCTACAAACAATAAATGCTGACGGGGTTTTCAAGAACTGTATCCCCTCTACCTGCTGGTGAGACGTAAAGGGGTAACAGCCAATAATGAGAAGAGAAAGGAGCTGTGTTTAAAAGTAAAAATGGAGGTACCATTCAATCCAGCAGGCGCACCATTGGACCTCTCACCTGAGAAGACAAGAATCGAGCAGACACAGGCCGCAAAACCTGCAGTGCAGCCTTATTCACAATAGCCAAGACAGTGAAGCAATCAAAATATCCAACAAGAGGTGAATGGATAAAGAAGAAGTGGTCCATGTACACAATGGAATATTAGCCATGGAAAACAATGAACCATTGCTCTTTGAGGCACCACAAATGGGTCTGGAGATAGTCACGAAACATGAGGTAGCTCGGAAACCAAAGACCTGTATTCTATGATATCACTTATAGGCGTTATCTAATAACTGACCCAAATGAATATATTTCCACAGAGAAAGACACTCACAGACTTAGAAAACAAACTATGCTCATCTAAAAGGAAAGGTGGGGGGAATGGATAAGTTAAGATTAGTGTTGCTCTATGTATACAAACACATAGTATATGCATATCTCAAAAAGACCGACCATCTAGCAAGGGAGGTCTGTGGAACACTCTGTAACATTTAACATGGGAAGAGGATCTGTACTTGAATAGACATATATAATGTATAAATGAACCAGATTGTGTACACCTAGGACAGACAATATTCGAAGCTTTACCACAATTAAAAAAAAAATTTAAAACCAAGAAGAAATAATGAGACATAAACTTATGGGGGTTTCTCCAGGCACATTCCAATTTAATTTACAACCTAGGAACACGACTTCCAGAAAGGCTCTGCTGCCCTAGTACCCAGATTTGGGAGTGGAGAAATGCTGCCTGCTTGAGGCCACTTCCCACAACAGCAGCTTTAAACCCATTGCTAAGGGTCACTAAATATTCACCAAACTTGCAGTTCGGGAAATGACACCTGCTCTCTAAAAAAATTCTGAGGTGGAAAATCGACCAAAAATTTCAAAATAGGGCAACCTTCCAAGAAGACATTTTCAAGAGATATATTGTACTCCCAACTGTTTCCTTTTTTTTAACAGAAAAGAAAATGGTGGAGAAACATGATGAGTTTTACGAATTTTCAAAGACATGCAAACCCAAATTACAAAACCCTATCAGCACACAGCAGCCAGTAGGGCCATTAGCATAAAGGCAGCAAACAATAAATGCTATATCGATTGTGGAGAAATGCATACCCTCGATTCTAAGGGGGACGTGGTAAGAGCCACTAATGAAAACACAAAGAAGGTGCTTTGAAAAGGGAAACACGGTGCTACCAGTCAATCAATCACACCCACTGCTGGGCCTATCACCTGAGAAAATGAGAATCAAAAAGTCACAGGCTGGCAATCCTGCACTCCAACAATATTTACCATAGCCAACACTTGGAAGCAATGAAAATGTCCATCAACCGAGGAATGCGCAAAGTAGAAGTGGTCCACGTGCACACTGGGGAATTACTCCAATAAAAACTAAAAATTAAATTTAAAAATCCAACAAAAGTAAGGAGACATCAGCTTGTGTGGGTTTGTCCGGACACACTCCACTCTAATTTATAACCGAGAAACACCACAGGCCGCAAGGGCTTTTCCCTAGTTACCATGGTGGGGACATAGAAAGGCTGCCGCCCTCTGGCATTTACCTGCAAAAGCAGCTTTAAAGCCTGTGCTAGTGGTCATTTCATAGGAACAAGTACTGCAGAACTGTAAATGAAACCTGCCCTCAAAATGTCTTGAGGGAGGTAATGGCCAAAACATTTCAAAATGTGACACATACTTTAAGAGAACACTTTGAAGAACTAAGGAGTAATCACAGCTTGAAAAATAAAAAGGACATGCCTTAAAGCTCAATTTCAACGGATTATGAGGCACAGGCGAATTCAACCACAAAGAGGTATCAGCTCACACTTGTCAGAATAACCATCAGCAAGGAAACTACAAACAATAAATGCTGAAGGTGTTGTGGAGAAATGCATACCCTCAACTTCAAGTGGGACGTAACTTGAAAAGGGCCACGAATGAGAACAGAATGGAGGTGCCTTAAAAAGGTAAACATTGAGCTACCGTATGATCCAGCAGGCCCACTCCTCGACCTATAATCTAAGAAGAAAGAATTGGAAAGACACAGGCAGGCAAATCTGCATGGCACAGTATTACGATAGCCAAGATATGGAAGTAACCAAAAAGTCCACCAACAGATGGGTGGACAAAGAAGAACTCCTCCATGTACAGATGGAATATTCGCTAGTGAAAAAAATGAAACAATGCCATTTGCAGCACCATACATGAGTCTAGACGTAATCACGCCACCTGTAGTCAGTGAGAAAGCAAAAGACACATATCCTATCATATCACTTTTAGGAGTTACTTAAAAATTGATACCAATGAAGATATTTCCACAGAGAAAGGCAATCACAGATTCATTAAAAAAACTGATGGTTCACCAAATAGAAAGGGATGAGGATTGGATACATTACCATATTGGGGTTAACAGAGATATACATACCATGTGAAATATATAATCACCAAAGACGTACGGAAGACCAGGAGAAGACTACTCAACATTGTGTCATAACCTACATGGGAAAAGGATGCGAGGAAGAATAGATACACGTATATGTGTGAAAGAACCACATCTTGCACACCTAGAACAAACAAACCATTGTAATCAAATTTGCTGGGATAAAAAATAAAAAGTAAATTACAATTATGAACAAGAAGTAATGAGACATAAACATAAAGTGCTTTTTTCCTGGCACATTCCATTCGAATTTACAACCTAGAACACCACTTCCATTAAGGCTCTGTTTCCCCAGTTACCAAATTTGGTAAAGGAGAAATGCTGCCACCTTGTGGCCGTTTCCTGCAAGAGCAGCTTTAAACTCACAGCTAATGGTCACTTAACATTCACAAGGACTCAGGGCTGTAAAGGACACCTGCTCTAAAAAATTGTGCTGAAGTAGGGAATGGACAAAAAAATTCAAAACAGGCAAATGTTTCAAGAAGAGAATATGAGGAGTTAAGTATTACTCACGCTCTTTTAAAAAAAAAGGAAAATGGATAAAAGCTCAACCTCAGGGAGTGTTAGACCCATGCAATCTAATCTACAAAAAGTTTCAACTTAGACCAGTCGACTGACCATCAGCAAAATGTCTACAAACAATAAATGCTGACGGGGTTTTCAAGAACTGTATCCCCTCTACCTGCTGGTGAGACGTAAAGGGGTAACAGCCAATAATGAGAAGAGAAAGGAGCTGTGTTTAAAAGTAAAAATGGAGGTACCATTCAATCCAGCAGGCGCACCATTGGACCTCTCACCTGAGAAGACAAGAATCGAGAAGACACAGGCCGCAAAAGCTGCAGTGCAGCCTTATTCACAATAGCCAAGACAGTGAAGCAATCAAAATATATAACAAGAGGTGAATGGATAAAGAAGAAGTGGTCCATGTACACAATGGAATATTAGCCATGGAAAACAATGAACCATTGCTCTTTGAGGCACCACAAATGGGTCTGGAGATAGTCACGAAACATGAGGTAGCTCGGAAACCAAAGACCTGTATTCTATGATATCACTTATAGGCGTTATCTAATAACTGACCCAAATGAATATATTTCCACAGAGAAAGACACTCACAGACTTAGAAAACAAACTATGCTCATCTAAAAGGAAAGGTGGGGGGAATGGATAAGTTAAGATTAGTGTTGCTCTATGTATACAAACACATAGTATATACATATCTCAAAAAGACCGACCATGGAGCAAGGGAGGTCTGTGGAACCCTCTGTAACATTTTACATGGGAAGAGGATCTGTACTTGAATAGACATATATAATGTACAAATGAACCAGATTGTGTACACCTAGGACAGACAATATTCGAAGCTTTACCACAATTAAAAAAAAAATTTAAAACCAAGAAGAAATAATGAGACATAAACTTATGGGGGTTTCTCCAGGCACATTCCAATTTAATTTACAACCTAGGAACACGACTTCCAGAAAGGCTCTGCTGCCCTAGTACCCAGATTTGGGAGTGGAGAAATGCTGCCTGCTTGAGGCCACTTCCCACAACAGCAGCTTTAAACCCATTCCTAAGGGTCACTAAATATTCACCAAACTTGCAGTTCGGGAAATGACACCTGCTCTCTAAAAAAATTCTGAGGTGGAAAATCGACCAAAAATTTCAAAATAGGGCAACCTTCCAAGAAGACATTTTCAAGAGATATATTGTACTCCCAACTGTTTCCTTTTTTTTAACAGAAAAGAAAATGGTGGAGAAACATGATGAGTTTTACGAATTTTCAAAGACATGCAAACCCAAATTACAAAACCCTATCAGCAGACAGCAGCCAGTAGGGCCATTAGCATAAAGGCAGCAAATAATAAATGCTATATCGATTGTGGAGAAATGCATACCCTCGATTCTAAGGGGGACGTGGTAAGAGCCACTAATGAAAACACAAAGAAGGTGCTTTGAAAAGGGAAACACGGTGCTACCAGTCAATCAATCACACCCACTGCTGGGCCTATCACCTGAGAAAATGAGAATCAAAAAGTCACAGGCTGGCAATCCTGCACTCCAACAATATTTACCATAGCCAACACTTGGAAGCAATGAAAATGTCCATCAACCGAGGAATGCGCAAAGTAGAAGTGGTCCACGTGCACACTGGGGAATTACTCCAATAAAAACTAAAAATTAAATTTAAAAATCCAACAAAAGTAAGGAGACATCAGCTTGTGTGGGTTTGTCCGGACACACTCCACTCTAATTTATAACCGAGAAACACCACAGGCCGCAAGGGCTTTTCCCTAGTTACCATGGTGGGGACATAGAAAGGCTGCCGCCCTCTGGCATTTACCTGCAAAAGCAGCTTTAAAGCCTGTGCTAGTGGTCATTTCATAGGAACAAGTACTGCAGAACTGTAAATGAAACCTGCCCTCAAAATGTCTTGAGGGAGGTAATGGCCAAAACATTTCAAAATGTGACACATACTTTAAGAGAACACTTTGAAGAACTAAGGGGTAATCACAGGTTGAAAAATAAAAAGGACATGCCTTAAAGCTCAATTTCAACGGATTATGAGGCACAGGCGAATTCAACCACAAAGAGGTATCAGCTCACACTTGTCAGAATAACCATCAGCAAGGAAACTACAAACAATAAATGCTGAAGGTGTTGTGGAGAAATGCATACCCTCAACTTCAAGTGGGACGTAACTTGAAAAGGGCCACGAATGAGAACAGAATGGAGGTGCCTTAAAAAGGTAAACATTGAGCTACCGTATGATCCAGCAGGCCCACTCCTCGACCTATAATCTAAGAAGAAAGAATTGGAAAGACACAGGCAGGCAAATCTGCATGGCACAGTATTACAATAGCCAAGATATGGAAGTAACCAAAAAGTCCACCAACAGATGGGTGGACAAAGAAGAACTCCTCCATGTACAGATGGAATATTCGCTAGTGAAAAAAATGAAACAATGCCATTTGCAGCACCATACATGAGTCTAGACGTAATCACGCCACCTGTAGTCAGTGAGAAAGCAAAAGACACATATCCTATCATATCACTTTTAGGAGTTACTTAAAAATTGATACCAATGAAGATATTTCCACAGAGAAAGGCAATCACAGATTCATTAAAAAAACTGATGGTTCACCAAATAGAAAGGGATGAGGATTGGATACATTACCATATTGGGGTTAACAGAGATATACATACCATGTGAAATATATAATCACCAAAGACGTACGGAAGACCAGGAGAAGACTACTCCTCATTGTGTCATAACCTACATGGGAAAAGGATGCGAGGAAGAATAGATACACGTATATGTGTGAAAGAACCACATCTTGCACACCTAGAACAAACAAACCATTGTAATCAAATTTGCTGGGATAAAAAATAAAAAGTAAATTACAATTATGAACAAGAAGTAATGAGACATAAACATAAAGTGCTTTTTTCCTGGCACATTCCATTCGAATTTACAACCTAGAACACCACTTCCATTAAGGCTCTGTTTCCCCAGTTACCAAATTTGGTAAAGGAGAAATGCTGCCACCTTGTGGCCGTTTCCTGCAAGAGCAGCTTTAAACTCACAGCTAATGGTCACTTAACATTCACAAGGACTCAGGGCTGTAAAGGACACCTGCCCTAAAAAATTGTGCTGAAGTAGGGAATGGACAAAAAAATTCAAAACAGGCAAATGTTTCAAGAAGAGAGTATGAGGAGTTAAGTTTTACTCACGCTCTTTTAAAAAAAAAGGAAAATGGATAAAAGCTCAACCTCAGGGAGTGTTAGACCCATGCAATCTAATCTACAAAAAGTTTCAACTTAGACCAGTCGACTGACCATCAGCAAAATGTCTACAAACAATAAATGCTGACGGGGTTTTCAAGAACTGTATCCCCTCTACCTGCTGGTGAGACGTAAAGGGGTAACAGCCAATAATGAGAAGAGAAAGGAGCTGTGTTTAAAAGTAAAAATGGAGGTACCATTCAATCCAGCAGGCGCACCATTGGACCTCTCACCTGAGAAGACAAGAATCGAGAAGACACAGGCCGCAAAAGCTGCAGTGCAGCTTTATTCACAATAGCCAAGACAGTGAAGCAATCAAAATATCCAACAAGAGGTGAATGGATAAAGAAGAAGTGGTCCATGTACACAATGGAATATTAGCCATGGAAAACAATGAACCATTGCTCTTTGAGGCACCACAAATGGGTCTGGAGATAGTCACGAAACATGAGGTAGCTCGGAAACCAAAGACCTGTATTCTATGATATCACTTATAGGCGTTATCTAATAACTGACCCAAATGAATATATTTCCACAGAGAAAGACACTCACAGACTTAGAAAACAAACTATGCTCATCTAAAAGGAAAGGTGGGGGGAATGGATAAGTTAAGATTAGTGTTGCTCTATGTATACAAACACATAGTATATACATATCTCAAAAAGACCGACCATGGAGCAAGGGAGGTCTGTGGAACCCTCTGTAACATTTTACATGTGAAGAGGATCTGTACTTGAATAGACATATATAATGTACAAATGAACCAGATTGTGTACACCTAGGACAGACAATATTCGAAGCTTTACCACAATTAAAAAAAAAATTAAAACCAAGAAGAAATAATGAGACATAAACTTACGGGGGTTTCTCCAGGCACATTCCAATTTAATTTACAACCTAGGAACACGACTTCCAGAAAGGCTCTGCTGCCCTAGTACCCAGATTTGGGAGTGGAGAAATGCTGCCTGCTTGAGGCCACTTCCCACAACAGCAGCTTTAAACCCATTGCTAAGGGTCACTAAATATTCACCAAACTTGCAGTTCGGGAAATGACACCTGCTCTCTAAAAAAATTCTGAGGTGGAAAATCGACCAAAAATTTCAAAATAGGGCAACCTTCCAAGAAAACAATTTCAAGAAATATATTGTACTCCCAACTGTTTCCTTTTTTTTAACAGAAAAGAAAACGGTGGAGAAACATGATGAGTTTTACGAATTTTCAAAGACATGCAAACCCAAATTACAAAACCCTATCAGCACACAGCAGCCAGTAGGGCCATTAGCATAAAGGCAGCAAACAATAAATGCTAAATCGATTGTGGAGAAATGCATACCCTCGATTCTAAGGGGGACGTGGTAAGAGCCACTAATGAAAACACAAAGAAGGTGCTTTGAAAAGGGAAACACGGTGCTACCAGTCAATCAGTCACACCCACTGCTGGGCCTATCACCTGAGAAAATGAGAATCAAAAAGTCACAGGCTGGCAATCCTGCACTCCAACAATATTTACCATAGCCTACACTTGGAAGAAATGAAAATGTCCATCAACCGAGGAATGCGCAAAGTAGAAGTGGTCCACGTGCACACTGGGGAATTACTCCAATAAAAACTAAAAATTAAATTTAAAAATCCAACAAAAGTAAGGAGACATCAGCTTGTGTGGGTTTGTCCGGGCACACTCCACTCTAATTTATAACCGAGAAACACCACAGGCCGCAAGGGCTTTTCCCTAGTTACCATGGTGGGGACATAGAAAGGCTGCCGCCCTCTGGCATTTACCTGCAAAAGCAGCTTTAAAGCCTTTGCTAATGGTCATTTCATAGGAACAAGTACTGCAGAACTGTAAATGAAACCTGCCCTCAAAATGTCTTGAGGGAGGTAATGGCCAAAACATTTCAAAATGTGACACATACTTTAAGAGAACACTTTGAAGAACTATGGGGTAATCACAGGTTGAAAAATAAAAAGGACATGCCTTAAAGCTCAATTTCAACGGATTATGAGGCACAGGCGAATTCAACCACAAAGAGGTATCAGCTGACACTTGTCAGAATAACCATCAGCAAGGAAACTACAAACAATAAATGCTGAAGGTGTTGTGGAGAAATGCATACCCTCAACTTCAAGTGGGACATAACTTGAAAAGGGCCACGAATGAGAACAGAATGGAGGTGCCTTAAAAAGGTAAACATTGAGCTACCATATGATCCAGCAGGCCCACTCCTCGACCTATAATCTAAGAAGAAAGAATTGGAAAGACACAGGCAGGCAAATCTGCATGGCACAGTATTACATTAGCCAAGATATGGAAGTAACCAAAAAGTCCACCAACAGATGGGTGGACAAAGAAGAACTCCTCCATGTACAGATGGAATATTCACTAGTGAAAAAAATGAAACAATGCCATTTGCAGCACCATACATGAGTCTAGACGTAATCACGCCACCTGTAGTCAGTGAGAAAGCAAAAGACACATATCCTATCATATCACTTTTAGGAGTTACTTAAAAATTGATACCAATGAAGATATTTCCACAGAGAAAGGCAATCACAGATTCATTAAAAAAACTGATGGTTCACCAAATAGAAAGGGATGAGGATTGGATACATTACCATATTGGGGTTAACAGAGATATACATACCATGTGAAATATATAATCACCAAAGACGTACGGAAGACCAGGAGAAGACTACTCAACATTGTGTCATAACCTACATGGGAAAAGGATGCGAGGAAGAATAGATACACGTATATGTGTGAAAGAACCACATCTTGCACACCTAGAACAAACAAACCATTGTAATCAAATTTGCTGGGATAAAAAATAAAAAGTAAATTACAATTATGAACAAGAAGTAATGAGACATAAACATAAAGTGCTTTTTTCCTGGCACATTCCATTCGAATTTACAACCTAGAACACCACTTCCATTAAGGCTCTGTTTCCCCAGTTACCAAATTTGGTAAAGGAGAAATGCTGCCACCTTGTGGCCGTTTCCTGCAAGAGCAGCTTTAAACTCACAGCTAATGGTCACTTAACATTCACAAGGACTCAGGGCTGTAAAGGACACCTGCCCTAAAAAATTGTGCTGAAGTAGGGAATGGACAAAAAAATTCAAAACAGGCAAATGTTTCAAGAAGAGAGTATGAGGAGTTAAGTTTTACTCACGCTCTTTTAAAAAAAAAGGAAAATGGATAAAAGCTCAACCTCAGGGAGTGTTAGACCCATGCAATCTAATCTACAAAAAGTTTCAACTTAGACCAGTCGACTGACCATCAGCAAAATGTCTACAAACAATAAATGCTGACGGGGTTTTCAAGAACTGTATCCCCTCTACCTGCTGGTGAGACGTAAAGGGGTAACAGCCAATAATGAGAAGAGAAAGGAGCTGTGTTTAAAAGTAAAAATGGAGGTACCATTCAATCCAGCAGGCGCACCATTGGACCTCTCACCTGAGAAGACAAGAATCGAGAAGACACAGGCCGCAAAAGCTGCAGTGCAGCCTTATTCACAATAGCCAAGACAGTGAAGCAATCAAAATATCCAACAAGAGGTGAATGGATAAAGAAGAAGTGGTCCATGTACACAATGGAATATTAGCCATGGAAAACAATGAACCATTGCTCTTTGAGGCACCACAAATGGGTCTGGAGATAATCACGAAACATGAGGTAGCTCGGAAACCAAAGACCTGTATTCTATGATATCACTTATAGGCGTTATCTAATAACTGACACAAATGAATATATTTCCACAGAGAAAGACACTCACAGACTTAGAAAACAAACTATGCTCATCTAAAAGGAAAGGTGGGGGGAATGGATAAGTTAAGATTAGTGTTGCTCTATGTATACAAACACATAGTATATACATATCTCAAAAAGACCGACCATGGAGCAAGGGAGGTCTGTGGAACCATCTGTAACATTTTACATGGGAAGAGGATCTGTACTTGAATAGACATATATAATGTACAAATGAACCAGATTGTGTACACCTAGGACAGACAATATTCGAAGCTTTACCACAATTAAAAAAAAAATTAAAACCAAGAAGAAATAATGAGACATAAACTTACGGGGGTTTCTCCAGGCACATTCCAATTTAATTTACAACCTAGGAACACGACTTCCAGAAAGGCTCTGCTGCCCTAGTACCCAGATTTGGGAGTGGAGAAATGCTGCCTGCTTGAGGCCACTTCCCACAACAGCAGCTTTAAACCCATTCCTAAGGGTCACTAAATATTCACCAAACTTGCAGTTCGGGAAATGACACCTGCTCTCTAAAAAAATTCTGAGGTGGAAAATCGACCAAAAATTTCAAAATAGGGCAACCTTCCAAGAAGACATTTTCAAGAGATATATTGTACTCCCAACTGTTTCCTTTTTTTTAACAGAAAAGAAAACGGTGGAGAAACATGATGAGTTTTACGAATTTTCAAAGACATGCAAACCCAAATTACAAAACCCTATCAGCACACAGCAGCCAGTAGGGCCATTAGCATAAAGGCAGCAAACAATAAATGCTAAATCGATTGTGGAGAAATGCATACCCTCGATTCTAAGGGGGACGTGGTAAGAGCCACTAATGAAAACACAAAGAAGGTGCTTTGAAAAGGGAAACACGGTGCTACCAGTCAATCAGTCACACCCACTGCTGGGCCTATCACCTGAGAAAATGAGAATCAAAAAGTCACAGGCTGGCAATCCTGCACTCCAACAATATTTACCATATCCTACACTTGGAAGAAATGAAAATGTCCATCAACCGAGGAATGCGCAAAGTAGAAGTGGTCCACGTGCACACTGGGGAATTACTCCAATAAAAACTAAAAATTAAATTTAAAAATCCAACAAAAGTAAGGAGACATCAGCTTGTGTGGGTTTGTCCGGGCACACTCCACTCTAATTTATAACCGAGAAACACCACAGGCCGCAAGGGCTTTTCCCTAGTTACCATGGTGGGGACATAGAAAGGCTGCCGCCCTCTGGCATTTACCTGCAAAAGCAGCTTTAAAGCCTGTGCTAATGGTCATTTCATAGGAACAAGTACTGCAGAACTGTAAATGAAACCTGCCCTCAAAATGTCTTGAGGGAGGTAATGGCCAAAACATTTCAAAATGTGACACATACTTTAAGAGAACACTTTGAAGAACTATGGGGTAATCACAGGTTGAAAAATAAAAAGGACATGCCTTAAAGCTCAATTTCAACGGATTATGAGGCACAGGCGAATTCAACCACAAAGAGGTATCAGCTGACACTTGTCAGAATAACCATCAGCAAGGAAACTACAAACAATAAATGCTGAAGGTGTTGTGGAGAAATGCATACCCTCAACTTCAAGTGGGACATAACTTGAAAAGGGCCACGAATGAGAAAAGAATGGAGGTGCCTTAAAAAGGTAAACATTGAGCTACCATATGATCCAGCAGGCCCACTCCTCGACCTATAATCTAAGAAGAAAGAATTGGAAAGACACAGGCAGGCAAATCTGCATGGCACAGTATTACGATAGCCAAGATATGGAAGTAACCAAAAAGTCCACCAACAGATGGGTGGACAAAGAAGAACTCCTCCATGTACAGATGGAATATTCGCTAGTGAAAAAAATGAAACAATGCCATTTGCAGCACCATACATGAGTCTAGACATAATCACGCCACCTGTAGTCAGTGAGAAAGCAAAAGACACATATCCTATCATATCACTTTTAGGAGTTACTTAAAAATTGATACCAATGAAGATATTTCCACAGAGAAAGGCAATCACAGATTCATTAAAAAAACTGATGGTTCACCAAATAGAAAGGGATGAGGATTGGATACATTACCATATTGGGGTTAACAGAGATATACATACCATGTGAAATATATAATCACCAAAGACGTACGGAAGACCAGGAGAAGACTACTCAACATTGTGTCATAACCTACATGGGAAAAGGATGCGAGGAAGAATAGATTCACGTATATGTGTGAAAGAACCACATCTTGCACACCTAGAACAAACAAACCATTGTAATCAAATTTGCTGGGATAAAAAATAAAAAGTAAATTACAATTATGAACAAGAAGTAATGAGACATAAACATAAAGTGCTTTTTCCCTGGCACATTCCATTCGAATATACAACCTAGAACACCACTTCCATTAAGGCTCTGTTTCCCCAGTTACCAAATTTGGTAAAGGAGAAATGCTGCCACCTTGTGGCCGTTTCCTGCAAGAGCAGCTTTAAACTCACAGCTAATGGTCACTTAACATTCACAAGGACTCAGGGCTGTAAAGGACACCTGCCCTAAAAAATTGTGCTGAAGTAGGGAATGGACAAAAAAATTCAAAACAGGCAGATGTTTCAAGAAGAGAGTATGAGGAGTTAGGTTTTACTCACGCTCTTTTAAAAAAAAAGGAAAATGGATAAAAGCTCAACCTCAGGGAGTGTTAGACCCATGCAATCTTATCTACAAAAAGTTTCAACTTAGACCAGTCGACTGACCATCAGCAAAATGTCTACAAACAATAAATGCTGACGGGGTTTTCAAGAACTGTATCCCCTCTACCTGCTGGTGAGAAGTAAAGGGGTAACAGCCAATAATGAGAAGAGAAAGGAGCTGTGTTTAAAAGTAAAAATGGAGGTACCATTCAGTCCAGCAGGCGCACCATTGGACCTCTCACCTGAGAAGACAAGAATCGAGAAGACACAGGCCGCAAAAGCTGCAGTGCAGCCTTATTCACAATAGCCAAGACAGTGAAGCAATCAAAATATCCAACAAGAGGTGAATGGATAAAGAAGAAGTGGTCCATGTACACAATGGAATATTAGGCATGGAAAACAATGAACCATTGCTCTTTGAGGCACCACAAATGAGTCTGGAGATAATCACGAAACATGAGGTAACTCGGAAACCAAAGACCTGTATTCTATGATATCACTTATAGGCGTTATCTAATAACTGACACAAATGAATATATTTCCACAGAGAAAGACACTCACAGACTTAGAAAACAAACTATGCTCATCTAAAAGGAAAGGTGGGGGGAATGGATAAGTTAAGATTAGTGTTGCTCTATGTATACAAACACATAGTATATACATATCTCAAAAAGACCGACCATAGAGCAAGGGAGGTCTGTGGAACCCTCTGTAACATTTTACATGGGAAGAGGATCTGTACTTGAATAGACATATATAATGTACAAATGAACCAGATTGTGTACACCTAGGACAGAGAATATTCGAAGTTTTACCCCAATTAAAAAAAATTTTAAAACCAAGAAGAAATAATGAGACATAAACTTATGGGGGTTTCTCCAGGCACATTCCAATTTAATTTACAACCTAAGAACACGACTTCCAGAAAGGCTCTGCTGCCCTAGTACCCAGATTTGGGAGTGGAGAAATGCTGCCTACTTGAGGCCACTTCCCACAACAGCAGCTTTAAACCCATTGCTAATGGTCACTAAATATTCACCAAACTTGCAGTTCGGGAAATGACACCTGCTCTCTAAAAAAATTCTGAGGTGGAAAATCGACCAAAAATTTCAAAATAGGGCATTCTTCCAAGAAGACATTTTCAAGAGATATATTGTACTCCCAACTGTTTCCTTTCTTTTAACAGAAAAGAAAACGGTGGAGAAACATGATGAGTTTTAAGAATTTTCAAAGACATGCAAACCCAAATTACAAAACCCTATCAGCATACAGCAGCCAGTAGGGCCATTAGCATAAAGGCAGCAAACAATAAATGCTAAATCGATTGTGGAGAAATGCATACCCTCGATTCTAAGGGGGACGTGGTAAGAGCGACTAATGAAAACACAAAGAAGGTGCTTTGAAAAGGGAAACACGGTGCTACCAGTCAATCAATCACACCCACTGCTGGGCATATCAACTGAGAAAATGAGAATCACAAAGTCACAGGCTGGCAATCCTGCACTCCAACAATATTTACCAGAGCCAACACTTGGAAGCAATGAAAATGTCCATCAACTGAGGAATGCGCAAAGTAGAAGTGGTCCACGTGCACACTGGGGAACTTCTCCAATAAAAACTAAAAATTAAATTTAAAAATCCAACAAAAGTAAGGAGACATCAGCTTGTGTGGGTTTGTCCGGGCACACTCCACTCTAATTTATAACCGAGAAACACCACAGGCCTCAAGGGCTTTTCCCTAGTTACCATGGTGGGGACATAGAAAGGCTGCCGCCCTCTGGCATTTACCTGCAAAAGCAGCTTTAAAGCCTGTGCTAATGGTCATTTCATAGGAACAAGTACTGCAGAACTGTAAATGAAACCTACCCTCAAAATGTCTTGAGGGAGGTAATGGCCAAAACATTTCAAAATGTGACACATACTTTAAGAGAACACTTTGAAGAACTAAGGGGTAATCACAGGTTGAAAAATAAAAAGGACATGCCTTAAAGCTAAATTTCAACGGATTATGAGGCACAGGCGAATTCAACCACAAAGAGGTATCAGCTCACACTTGTCAGAATAACCATCAGCAAGGAAACTACAAACAATAAATGCTGAAGGTGTTGTGGAGAAATGCATACCCTCAACTTCAAGTGGGACGTAACTTGAAAAGGGCCACGAATGAGAACAGAATGGAGGTGCCTTAAAAAGGTAAACATTGAGCTACCGTATGATCCAGCAGGCCCACTCCTCGACCTATAATCTAAGAAGAAAGAATTGGAAAGACACAGGCAGGCAAATCTGCATGGCACAGTATTACAATAGCCAAGATATGGAAGTAACCAAAAAGTCCACCAACAGATGGGTGGACAAAGAAGAACTCCTCCATGTACAGATGGAATATTCGCTAGTGAAAAAAATGAAACAATGCCATTTACAGCACCATACATGAGTCTAGACGTAATCACGCCACCTGTAGTAAGTGAGAAAGCAAAAGACACATATCCTATCATATCACTTTTAGGAGTTACTTAAAAATTGATACCAATGAAGATATTTCCACAGAGAAAGGCAATCACAGATTCATTAAAAAAATCTTATGGTTCACCAAATAGAAAGGGATGAGGATTGGATACATTACCATATTGGGGTTAACAGAGATATACATACCATGTGAAATATATAATCACCAAAGACGTACGGAAGACCAGGAGAAGACTACTCAACATTGTGTCATAACCTACATGGGAAAAGGATGCGAGGAAGAATAGATACACGTATATGTGTGAAAGAACCACATCTTGCACACCTAGAACAAACAAACCATTGTAATCAAATTTGCTGTGATAAAAAATAAAAAGTAAATTACAATTATGAACAAGAAGTAATGAGACATAAACATAAAGTGCTTTTTTCCTGGCACATTCCATTCGAATTTACAACCTAGAACACCACTTCCATTAAGGCTCTGTTTCCCCAGTTACCAAATTTGGTAAAGGAGAAATGCTGCCACCTTGTGGCCGTTTCCTGCAAGAGCAGCTTTAAACTCACAGCTAATGGTCACTTAACATTCACAAGGACTCAGGGCTGTAAAGGACACCTGCCCTAAAAAATTGTGCTGAAGTAGGAAATGGACAAAAAAATTCAAAACAGGCAAATGTTTCAAGAAGAGAGTATGAGGAGTTAAGTTTTACTCACGCTCTTTTAAAAAAAAGGAAAATGGATAAAAGCTCAACCTCAGGGAGTGTTAGACCCATGCAATCTAATCTACAAAAAGTTTCAACTTAGACCAGTCGACTGACCATCAGCAAAATGTCTACAAACAATAAATGCTCACGGGGTTTTTAAGAACTGTGTCTCCTCTACCTGCTGGTGAGACGTAAAGGGGTAACAGCCAATAATGAGAAGAGAAAGGATCTGTGTTTAAAAGTAAAAATGGAGGTACCATTCAGTCCAGCAGGCGGACCATTGGACCTCTCACCTGAGAAGACAAGAATCGAGAAGACACAGGCCGCAAAAGCTGCAGTGCAGCCTTATTCACATTAGCCAAGACAGTGAAGCAATCAAAATATCCAACAAGAGGTGAATGGATAAAGAAGAAGTGGTCCATGTACACAATGGAATATTAGGCATGGAAAACAATGAACCATTGCTCTTTGAGGCACCACAAATGAGTCTGGAGATAATCACGAAACATGAGGTAACTCGGAAACCAAAGACCTGTATTCTATGATATCACTTATAGGCGTTATCTAATAACTGACACAAATGAATATATTTCCACAGAGAAAGACACTCACAGACTTAGAAAACAAACTATGCTCATCTAAAAGGAAAGGTGGGGGGAATGGATAAGTTAAGATTAGTGTTGCTATATGTATACAAACACATAGTATATACATATCTCAAAAAGACCGACCATCTAGCAAGGGAGGTCTGTGGAACCCTCTGTAACATTTTACATGGGAAGAGGATCTGTACTTGAATAGACATATATAATGTACAAATGAACCAGATTGTGTACACCTAGGACAGACAATATTCGAAGTTTTACCCCAATTAAAAAAAATTTTAAAACCAAGAAGAAATAATGAGACATAAACTTATGGGAGTTTCTCCAGGCACATTCCAATTTAATTTACAACCTAAGAACACGACTTCCAGAAAGGCTCTGCTGCCCTAGTACCCAGATTTGGGAGTGGAGAAATGCTGCCTACTTGAGGCCACTTCCCACAACAGCAGCTTTAAACCCATTGCTAATGGTCACTAAATATTCACCAAACTTGCAGTTCGGGAAATGACACCTGCTCTCTAAAAAAATTCTGAGGTGGAAAATCGACCAAAAATTTCAAAATAGGGCAATCTTCCAAGAAGACATTTTCAAGAGATATATTGTACTCCCAACTGTTTCCTTTCTTTTAACAGAAAAGAAAACGGTGGAGAAACATGATGAGTTTTAAGAATTTTCAAAGACATGCAAACCCAAATTACAAAACCCTATCAGCATACAGCAGCCAGTAGGGCCATTAGCATAAAGACAGCAAACAATAAATGCTAAATCGATTGTGGAGAAATGCATACCCTCGATTCTAAGGGGGACGTGGTAAGAGCCACTAATGAAAACACAAAGAAGGTGCTTTGAAAAGGGAAACACGGTGCTACCAGTCAATCAATCACACCCACTGCTGGGCATATCAACTGAGAAAATGAGAATCAAAAAGTCACAGGCTGGCAATCCTGCACTCCAACAATATTTACCAGAGCCAACACTTGGAAGCAATGAAAATGTCCATCAACTGAGGAATGCGCAAAGTAGAAGTGGTCCACGTGCACACTGGGGAACTACTCCAATAAAAACTAAAAATTAAATTTAAAAATCCAACAAAAGTAAGGAGACATCAGCTTGTGTGGGTTTGTCCGGGCACACTCCACTCTAATTTATAACCGAGAAACACCACAGGCCTCAAGGGCTTTTCCCTAGTTACCATGGTGGGGACATAGAAAGGCTGCCGCCCTCTGGCATTTACCTGCAAAAGCAGCTTTAAAGCCTGTGCTAATGGTCATTTCATAGGAACAAGTACTGCAGAACTGTAAATGAAACCTACCCACAAAATGTCTTGAGGGAGGTAATGGCCAAAACATTTCAAAATGTGACACATACTTTAAGAGAACACTTTGAAGAACTAAGGGGTAATCACAGGTTGAAAAATAAAAAGGACATGCCTTAAAGCTCAATTTCAACGGATTATGAGGCACAGGCGAATTCAACCACAAAGAGGTATCAGCTCACACTTGTCAGAATAACCATCAGCAAGGAAACTACAAACAATAAATGCTGAAGGTGTTGTGGAGAAATGCATACCCTCAACTTCAAGTGGGACGTAACTTGAAAAGGGCCACGAATGAGAACAGAATGGAGGTGCCTTAAAAAGGTAAACATTGAGCTACCGTATGATCCAGCAGGCCCACTCCTCGACCTATAATCTAAGAAGAAAGAATTGGAAAGACACAGGCAGGCAAATCTGCATGGCACAGTATTACAATAGCCAAGATATGGAAGTAACCAAAAAGTCCACCAACAGATGGGTGGACAAAGAAGAACTCCTCCATGTACAGATGGAATATTCGCTAGTGAAAAAAATGAAACAATGCCATTTACAGCACCATACATGAGTCTAGACGTAATCACGCCACCTGTAGTAAGTGAGAAAGCAAAACACACATATCCTATCATATCACTTTTAGGAGTTACTTAAAAATTGATACCAATGAAGATATTTCCACAGAGAAAGGCAATCACAGATTCATTAAAAAAATCTTATGGTTCACCAAATAGAAAGGGATGAGGATTGGATACATTACCATACTGGGGTTAACAGAGATATACATACCATGTGAAATATATAATCACCAAAGACGTACGGAAGACCAGGAGAAGACTACTCAACATTGTGTCATAACCTACATGGGAAAAGGATGCGAGGAAGAATAGATACACGTATATGTGTGAAAGAACCACATCTTGCACACCTAGAACAAACAAACCATTGTAATCAAATTTGCTGTGATAAAAAATAAAAAGTAAATTACAATTATGAACAAGAAGTAATGAGACATAAACATAAAGTGCTTTTTTCCTGGCACATTCCATTCGAATTTACAACCTAGAACACCACTTCCATTAAGGCTCTGTTTCCCCAGTTACCAAATTTGGTAAAGGAGAAATGCTGCCACCTTGTGGCCGTTTCCTGCAAGAGCAGCTTTAAACTCAGAGCTAATGGTCACTTAACATTCACAAGGACTCAGGGCTGTAAAGGACACCTGCCCTAAAAAATTGTGCTGAAGTAGGAAATGGACAAAAAAATTCAAAACAGGCAAATGTTTCAAGAAGAGAGTATGAGGAGCTAAGTTTTACTCACGCTCTTTTAAAAAAAAAGGAAAATGGATAAAAGCTCAACCTCAGGGAGTGTTAGACCCATGCAATCTAATCTACAAAAAGTTTCAACTTAGACCAGTCGACTGACCATCAGCAAAATGTCTACAAACAATAAATGCTGACGGGGTTTTTAAGAACTGTGTCCCCTCTACCTGCTGGTGAGACGTAAAGGGGTAACAGCCAATAATGAGAACAGAAAGGAGCTGTGTTTAAAAGTAAAAATGGAGGTACCATTCAATCCAGCAGGCGCACCATTGGACCTCTCACCTGAGAAGACAGGAATCGAGAAGACACAGGCCGCAAAAGTTGCAGTGCAGCATTTTTCACAATAGCCAAGAGAGTGAAGCAATCAAAATATCCAACAAGAGGTGAATGGATAAAGAAGAAGTGGTCCTTGTACACAATGGAATATTAGCCATGGAAAACAATGAACCATTGCTCTTTGAGGCACCACAAATGAGTCTGGAGATAATCACGAAACATGAGGTAACTCGGAAACCAAAGACCTGTATTCTATGATATCACTTATAGGCGTTATCTAATAACTGACACAAATGAATATATTTCCACAGAGAAAGACACTCACAGACTTAGAAAACAAACTATGCTCATCTAAAAGGAAAGGAGGGGGAATGGATAAGTTAAGATTAGTGTTGCTCTATGTATACAAACACATAGTATATACATATCTCAAAAAGACCGACCATGTAGCAAGGGAGGTCTGTGGAACCCTCTGTAACATTTTACATGGGAAGAGGATCTGTACTTGAATAGACATATATAATGTACAAATGAACCAGATTGTGTACACTTAGGACAGACAATATTCGAAGCTTTACCCCAATTAAAAAAAAATTTAAAACCAAGAAGAAATAATGAGACATAAACTTATGGGGGTTTCTCCATGCACATTCCAATTTAATTTACAACGTAGGAACACGACTTCCAGAAAGGCTTTGCTGCCCTAGTACCCAGATTTGGGAGTGGAGAAATGCTGGCTGCTTGAGGTCACTTCCCACAACAGCAGCTTTAAACCCATTGCTAAAGGTCACTAAATATTCACCAAACTTGCAGTTCGGGAAATGACACCTGCTCTCTAAAAAAATTCTGGGGTGGAAAATCGACCAAAAATTTCAAAATAGGGCAACCTTCCAAGAAGAAAATTTCAAGAGATATATTGTACTCCAAACTGTTTCCTTTTTTTTAACAGAAAAGAAAACGGTGGAGAAACATGATGAGTTTTACGAATTTTCAAAGACATGCAAACCCAAATTACAAAACCCTATCAGCACACAGCAGCCAGTAGGGCCATTAGCATAAATGCAGCAAACAATAAATGCTAAATCGATTGTGGAGAAATAAATACCCTCATTTCTAAGGGGGAGGTGGTAAGAGCCACTAATGAAAACACAAAGAAGGTGCTTTGAAAAGGGAAACACGGTGCTACCAGTCAATCAATCACACCCACTGCTGGGCCTATCACCTGAGAAAATGAGAATCAAAAAGTCACAGGCTGGCAATCCTGTACTCCAACAATATTTACCATAGACAACACTTGGAAGCAATGAAAATGTCCATCAACCGAGGAATGCGCAAAGTAGAAGTGGTCCACGTGCACACTGGGGAATTACTCCAATAAAAACTAAAAATTAAATTTAAAAATCCAACAAAAGTAAGGAGACATCAGCTTGTGTGGGTTTGTCCGGGCAAACTCCACTCTAATTTATAACCGAGAAACACCACAGGCCGCAAGGGCTTTTCCCTAGTTACCATGGTGGGGACATAGAAAGGCTGCCGCCCTCTGGCATTTGCCTGCAAAAGCAGCTTTAAAGCCTGTGCTAATGGTAATTTCATAGGAACAAGTACTGCAGAACTGTAAATGAAACCTACCCTCAAAATGTCTTGAGGGAGGTAATGGCCAAAACATTTCAAAATGTGACACATACTTTAAGAGAACACTTTGAAGAACTAAGGGGTAATCACAGGTTGAAAAATAAAAAGGACATGCCTTAAAGTTCAATTTCAACGGATTATGAGGCACAGGCGAATTCAACCACAAAGAGGTATCAGCTCACACGTGTCAGAATAACGATCAGCAAGGAAACTACAAACAATAAATGCTGAAGGTGTTGTGGAGAAATGCATACCCTCAACTTCAAATGGGACGTAACTTGAAAAGGGCCACGAATGAGAACAGAATGGAGGTGCCTTAAAAAGGTAAACATTGAGCTACCGTATGATCCAGCAGGCCCACTCCTCGACCTATAATCTAAGAAGAAAGAATTGGAAAGAAACAGGCAGGCAAATCTGCATGTCACAGTATTACAATAGCCAAGATATGGAAGTAACCAAAAAGTCCACAAACAGATGGGTGGACAAAGAAGAACTCCTCCATGTACAGATGGAATATTCGCTAGTGAAAAAAATGAAACAATGCCATTTACAGCACCATACATGAGTCTAGACGTAATCACGCCACCTGTAGTAAGTGAGAAAGCAAAAGACACATATCCTATCATATCTCTTTTAGGAGTTACTTAAAAATTGATACCAATGAAGATATTTCCACAGAGAAAGGCAATCACAGATTCATTAAAAAAACTGATGGTTCACCAAATAGAAACGGATGAGGATTGCATACATTACCATATTGGGGTTAACAGAGATATACATACCATGTGAAATATATAATCACCAAAGACGTACGGAAGACCAGGAGAAGACTACTCAACAGTGTGTCATAACCTACATGGGAAAAGGATGCGAGGAAGAATAGATACACGTATATGTGTGAAAGAACCACATCTTGCACACCTAGAACAAACAAACCATTGTAATCAAATTTGCTGGGATAAAAAATAAAAAGTAAATTACAATTATGAACAAGAAGTAATGAGACATAAACATAAAGTGCTTTTTTCCTGGCACATTCCATTCGAATTTACAACCTAGAACACCACTTCCATTAAGGCTCTGTTTCTCCAGTTACCAAATTTGGTAAAGGAGAAATGCTGCCACCTTGTGGCCGTTTCCTGCAAGAGCAGCTTTAAACTCACAGCTAATGGTCACTTAACATTCACAAGGACTCAGGGCTGTAAAGGACACCTGCCCTAAAAAATTGTGCTGAAGTAGGGAATGGACAAAAAAATTCAAAACAGGCAAATGTTTCAAGATGAGAGTATGAAGAGTTAAGTTTTACTCACGCTCTTTTAAAAAAAAAAGGAAAATGCATAAAAGCTCAACCTCAGGGAGTGTTAGACCCAGGCAATCTAATCTACAAAAAGTTTCAACTTAGACCAGTCGACTGACCATCAGCAAAATGTCTACAAACAGTAAATGCTGACGGGGTTTTTAAGAACTGTGTCCCCTCTACCTGCTGGTGAGACGTAAAGGGGTAACAGCCAATAATGAGAACAGAAAGGAGCTGTGTTTAAAAGTAAAAATGGAGGTACCATTCAGTCCAGCAGGCGCACCATTGGACCTCTCACCTGAGAAGACAAGAATCGAGAAGACACAGGCCGCAAAACCTGCAGTGCAGCCTTATTCACAATAGCCAAGACAGTGAAGCAATCAAAATATCCAACAAGAGGTTAATGGATAAAGAAGAAGTGGTCCATGTACACAATGGAATATTAGCCATGGAAAACAATGAACCATTGCTCTTTGAGGCACCACAAATGAGTCTGGAGATAATCACGAAACATGAGGTAACTCGGAAACCAAAGACCTGTATTCTATGATATCACTTATAGGCGTTATCTAATAACTGACACAAATGAATATATTTCCACAGAGAAAGACACTCACAGACTTAGAAAACAAACTATGCTCATCTAAAAGGAAAGGTGGGGGGAATGGATAAGTTAAGATTAGTGTTGCTCTATGTATACAAACACATAGTATATACATATCACAAAAAGACCGACCATGTAGCAAGGGAGGTCTGTGGAACCCTCTGTAACATTTTACATGGGAAGAGGATCTGTACTTGAATAGACATATATAATGTACAAATGAACCAGATTTTGTACACCTAGGACAGACAATATTCTAAGCTTTACCCCAATTAAAAAAAAAAATTAAAACCAAGAAGAAATAATGAGACATAAACTTATGGGGGTTTCTCCATGCACATTCCAATTTAATTTACAACCTAGGAACACGACTTCCAGAAAGGCTCTGCTGCCCTAGTACCCAGATTTGGGTGTGGAGAAATGCTGCCTGCTTGAGGTCACTTCCCACAACAGCAGCTTTAAACCCATTGACAAAGGTCACTAAATATTCACCAAACTTGCAGTTCGGGAAATGACACCTGCTCTCTAAAAAAATTCTGGGGTGGAAAATAGACGAAAAATTTCAAAATAGGGCAACCTTCCAAGAAGAAAATTTCAAGAGATATATTGTACTCCCAACTGTTTCCTTTTTTTTAACAGAAAAGTAAACGGTGGAGAAAAATGATGAGTTTTACGAATTTTCAAAGACATGCAAACCCAAATTACAAAACCCTATCAGCACACAGCAGCCAGTAGGGCCATTAACATACATGCTGCAAACAATAAATGCTAAATCGATTGTGGAGAAATGCATACCCTCGATTCTAAGGGGGACGTGGTAAGAGCCACTAATGAAAACACAAAGAAGGTGTTTTGAAAAGGGAAACACGGTGCTACCAGTCAATCAGTCACACCCACTGCTGGGCCTATCACCTGAGAAAATGAGAATCAAAAAGTCACAGTCTGGCAATCCTGCACTCCAACAATATTTACCATAGCCAACACTTGGAAGCAATGAAAATGTCCATCAACCGAGGAATGCGCAAAGTAGAAGTGGTCCAAGTGCACACTGGGGAATTACTCCAATAAGAACTAAAAATTAAATTTAAAAATCCAACAAAAGTAAGGAGACATCAGCTTGTGTGGGTTTGTCCGGGCAAACTCCACTCTAATTTATAACCGAGAAACACCACAGGCCGCAAGGGCTTTTCCCTAGTTACCATGGTGGGGACATAGAAAGGCTGCCGCCCTCTGGCATTTACCTGCAAAAGCAGCTTTAAAGCCTGTGCTAATGGTCATTTCATAGGAACAAGTACTGCAGAACTGTAAATGAAACCTGCCCTCAAAATGTCTTGAGGGAGGTAATGGCCAAAACATTTCAAAATGTGACACATACTTTAAGAGAACACTTTGAAGAACTAAGGGGTAATCACAGGTTGAAAAATAAAAAGGACATGCCTTAAAGCTCAATTTCAACGGATTATGAGGCACATGCGAATTCAAGCACAAAGAGGTACCAGCTCACACTTGTCAGAATAACCATCAGCAAGGAAACTACAAACAATAAATGCTGAAGTTGTTGTGGAGAAATGCATACCCCCAACTTCCATTGGGACGTAACTTGGAAAGGGCCACGAATGAGAACAGAATGGAGGTGCCTTAAAAAGGTAAACATTGAGCTACCATATGATCCAGCAGGCCCACTCCTCGACCTATAATCTAAGAAGAGAGAATTGGAAAGACACAGGAAGGCAAATCTGCATGGCACAGTATTACGATAGCCAAGATATGGAAGTAACCAAAAAGTCCACCAACAGATGGGTGGACACAGAAGAACTCCTCCATGTACAGATGGAATATTCGCTAGTGAAAAAAATGAAACAATGCCATTTGCAGCACCATACATGAGTCTAGACATAATCACGCCACCTGTAGTAAGTGAGAAAGGAAAAGACACATATCCTATCATATCACTTTTAGGAGTTACTTAAAAATTGATACCAATGAAGATATTTCCACAGAGAAACGCAATCACAGTTTCATTAAAAAAAATCTTATGGTTCACCAAATAGAAAGGGATGAGGATTGGATACATTACCATATTGGGGTTAACAGAGATATACAAATCATGTGAAATATATAATCACCAAAGACGTACGGAAGACCAGGAGAAGACTACTCAACAGTGTGTCATAACCTACATGGGAAAAGGATGCGAGGAAGAATAGATACACGTATATGTGTGAAAGAACCACATCTTGCACACCTACAACAAACAAACCATTGTAATCAAATTTGCTGTGATAAAAAATAAAAAGTAAATTACAATTATGAACAAGAAGTAATGAGACATAAACATAAAGTGCTTTTTCCCTGGCACATTCCATTCGAATTTACAACCTAGAACACCACTTCCATTAAGGCTCTGTTTCCCCAGTTACCAAATTTGGTAAATGAGAAATGCTGCCACCTTGTGGCCGTTTCCTGCAAGAGCAGCTTTAAACTCACAGCTAATGGTCACTTAACATTCACAAGGACTCAGGGCTGTAAAGGACACCTGCCCTAAAAAATTGTGCTGAAGTAGGGAATGGACAAAAAAATTCAAAACAGGCAAATGTTTCAAGATGAGAGTATGAAGAGTTAAGTTTTACTCACGCTCTTTTAAAAAAAAAGGAAAATGCATAAAAGCTCAACCTCAGGGAGTGTTAGACCCATGCAATCTAATCTACAAAAAGTTTCAACTTAGACCAGTCGACTGACCATCAGCAAAATGTCTACAAACAATAAATGCTGACGGAGTTTTTAAGAACTGTGTCCCCTCTACCTGCTGGTGAGACGTAAAGGGGTAACAGCCAATAATGAGAACAGAAAGGAGCTGTGTTTAAAAGTAAAAATGGAGGTACCATTCAGTCCAGCAGGCGCACCATTGGACCTCTCACCTGAGAAGACAAGAATCGAGCAGACACAGGCCGCAAAAGCTGCAGTGCAGCCTTATTCACAATAGCCAAGACAGTGAAGCAATCAAAATATCCAACAAGAGGTGAATGGATAAAGAAGAAGTGGTCCATGTACACAAGGGAATATTAGCCATGGAAAACAATGAACCATTGCTCTTTGAGGCACCACAAATGAGTCTGGAGATAATCACGAAACATGAGGTAACTCGGAAACCAAAGACCTGTATTCTATGATATCACTTATAGGCGTTATCTAATAACTGACACAAATGAATATATTTCCACAGAGAAAGACACTCACAGACTTAGAAAACAAACTATGCTCATCTAAAAGGAAAGGTGGGAGGAATGGATAAGTTAAGATTAGTGTTGCTCTATGTATACAAACACATAGTATATACATATCACAAAAAGACCGACCATGTAGCAAGGGAGGTCTGTGGAACCCTCTGTAACATTTTACATGGGAAGAGGATCTGTACTTGAATAGACATATATAAAGTACAAATGAACCAGATTGTGTACACCTAGGACAAACAATATTCTAAGCTTTACACCAATTAAAAAAAAAATTAAAACCAAGAAGAAATAATGAGACATAAACTTATGGGGGTTTCTCCATGCACATTCCAATTTAATTTACAACCTAGGAACACGACTTCCAGAAAGGCTCTGCTGCCCTAGTACCCAGATTTGGGAGTGGAGAAATGCTGCCTGCTTGAGGTCACTTCCCACAACAGCAGCTTTAAACCCATTGCCAAAGGTCACTAAATATTCACCAAACTTGCAGTTCGGGAAATGACACCTGCTCTCTAAAAAAATTCTGGGGTGGATAATAGACCAAAAATTTCAAAATAGGGCAACCTTCCAAGAAGAAAATTTCAAGAGATATATTGTACTCCCAACTGTTTCCTTTTTTTAACAGAAAAGTAAACGGTGGAGAAAAATGATGAGTTTTACGAATTTTCAAAGACATGCAAACCCAAATTACACAACCCTATCAGCACACAGCAGCCAGTAGGGCCATTAGCATATATGCTGCAAACAATAAATGCTAAATCGATTGTGGAGAAATGCATACCCTCGATTCTAAGGGGGACGTGGTAAGAGCCACTAATGAAAACACAAAGAAGGTGCTTTGAAAAGGGAAACACGGTGCTACCAGTTAATCAGTCACACCCACTGCTGGGCCTATCACCTGAGAAAATGAGAATCAAAAAGTCACAGGCTGGCAATCCTGCACTCCAACAATATTTACCATAGCCAACACTTGGAAGCAATGAAAATGTCCATCAACAGAGGAATGCGCAAAGTAGAAGTGGTCCACGTGCACACTGGGGAATTACTCCAATAAAAACTAAAAATTAAATTTAAAAATCCAACAAAAGTAAGGAGACATCAGCTTGTGTGGGTTTGTCCGGGCACACTCCACTCTAATTTATAACCGAGAAACACCACAGGCCGCAAGGGCTTTTCCCTAGTTACCATGGTGGGGACATAGAAAGGCTGCCGCCCTCTGGCATTTACCTGCAAAAGCAGCTTTAAAGCCTGTGCTAATGGTCATTTCATAGGAACAAGTACTGCAGAACTGTAAATGAAACCTGCCCTCAAAATGTCTTGAGGGAGGTAATGGCCAAAACATTTCAAAATGTGACACATACTTTAAGAGAACACTTTGAAGAACTAAGGGGTAATCACAGGTTGAAAAATAAAAAGGACATGCCTTAAAGCTCAATTTCAACGGATTATGAGGCACATGCGAATTCAACCACAAAGAGGTATTAGCTCACACTTGTCAGAATAACCATCAGCAAGGAAACTACAAACAATAAATGCTGAAGGTGTTGTGGAGAAATATATACCCCCAACTTCAAGTGGGACGTAACTTGGAAAGGGCCATGAATGAGAACAGAATGGAGGTGCCTTAAAAAGGTAAACATTGAGCTACCGTATGATCCAGCAGGCCCACTCCTCGACCTATAATCTAAGAAGAAAGAATTGGAAAGACACAGGCAGGCAAATCTGCATGGCACAGTATTACGATAGCCAAGATATGGAAGTAACCAAAAAGTCCACCAACAGATGGGTGGACAAAGAAGAACTCCTCCATGTACAGATGGAATATTCGCTAGTGAAAAAAATGAAACAATGCCATTTGCAGCACCATACATGAGCCTAGACATAATCACGCCACCTGTAGTAAGTGAGAAAGCAAAAGACACATATCCTATCATATCACTTTTAGGAGTTACTTAAAAATTGATAAAAATGAAGATATTTCCACAGAGAAAGGCAATCACAGATTCATTAAAATACTTATGGTTCACCAAATAGAAAGGGATGAGGATTGGATACATTACCATATTGGGGTTAACAGAGATATACAAACCATGTGAAATATATAATCACCAAAGACGTACGGAAGACCAGGAGAAGACTACTCAACATTGTGTCATAACCTACATGGGAAAAGGATGCGAGGAAGAATAGATACACGTATATGTGTGAAAGAACCACATCTTCCACACCTAGAACAAACAAACCATTGTAATCAAATTTGCTGGGATAAAAAATAAAAAGTAAATTACAATTATGAACAAGAAGTAATGAGACATAAACATAAAGTGCTTTTTTCCTGGCACATTCCATTCGAATTTACAACCTAGAACACCACTTCCATTAAGGCTCTGTTTCCCCAGTTACAAAATTTGGTAAAGGAGAAATGCTGCCACCTTGTGGCCGTTTCCTGCAAGAGCAGCTTTAAACTCACAGCTAATGGTCACTTAACATTCACAAGGACTCAGGGCTGTAAAGGACACCTGCCCTAAAAAATTGTGCTGAAGTAGGGAATGGACAAAAAAATTCAAAACAGGCAAATGTTTCAAGATGAGAGTATGAAGACTTAAGTTTTACTCACGCTCTTTTAAAAAAAAAAAAGGAAAATGTATAAAAGCTCAACCTCAGGGAGTGTTAGACCCATGCAATCTAATCTACAAAAAGTTTCAACTTAGACCAGTCGACTGACCATCAGCAAAAAATCTACAAACAATAACTCCTGAAGGGATTTTAGAGAACTGTGTCCGCTCTACCTGCTGGTGAGACGAAAAGGGGTAACAGCCAATAATGAGAACAGAAAGGAGCTGTGTTTAAAAGTAAAAATGGAGGTACCATTCAATCCAGCAGGCGCACCATTGGACCTCTCACCTGAGAAGACAAGAATCGAGAAGACACAGGCCGCAAAAGCTGCAGTGCAGCCTTATTCACAATAGCCAAGACAGTGAAGCAATCAAAATATCCAACAAGAGGTGAATGGATAAAGAAGAAGTGGTCCATGTACACAATGGAATATTAGCCATGGAAAACAATGAACCATTGCTCTTTGAGGCACCACAAATGAGTCTGGAGATAATCACGAAACATGAGGTAACTCGGAAACCAAAGACCTGTATTCTATGATATCACTTATAGGCGTTATCTAATAACTGACACAAATGAATATATTTCCACAGAGAAAGACACTCACAGACTTAGAAAACAAACTATGCTCATCTAAAAGGAAAGGTGGGGGGAATGGATAAGTTAAGATTAGTGTTGCTCTATGTATACAAACACATAGTATATACATATCTCAAAAAGACCGACCATGTAGCAAGGGAGGTCTGTGGAACCCTCTGTAACATTTTACATGGGAAGAGGATCTGTACTTGAATAGACATATATAATGTACAAATGAACCAGATTGTGTACACCTAGGACAAACAATATTCTAAGCTTTACCCCAATTAAAAAAAAATTTAAAACCAAGAAGAAATAATGAGACATAAACTTATGGGGGTTTCTCCATGCACATTCCAATTTAATTTACAACCTAGGAACACGACTTCCAGAAAGGCTCTGCTGCCCTAGTACCCAGATTTGGGAGTGGAGAAATGCTGCCTGCTTGAGGTCACTTCCCACAACAGCAGCTTTAAACCCATTGCTAAAGGTAACTAAATATTCACCAAACTTGCAGTTCAGGAAATGACACCTGCTCTCTAAAAAAATTCTGGGGTGGAAAATCGACCAAAAATTTCAAAATAGGGCAACCTTCCAAGAAGAAAATTTCAAGAGATATATTGTACTCCCAACTGTTTCCTTTTTTTTAACAGAAAAGTAAACGGTGGAGAAAAATGATGAGTTTTACGAATTTTCAAAGACATGCAAACCCAAATTACACAACCCTACCAGCACACAGCAGCCAGTAGGGCCATTAACATACATGCTGCAAACAATAAATGCTAAATCGATTGTGGAGAAATGCATACCCTCGATTCTAAGGGGGACGTGGTAAGAGCCACTAATGAAAACACAAAGAAGGTGCTTTGAAAAGGGAAACACGGTGCTACCAGTCAATCAGTCACACCCACTGCTGGGCCTATCACCTGAGAAAATGAGAATCAAAAAGTCACAGGCTGGCAATCCTGCACTCCAACAATATTTACCATAGCCAACACTTGGAAGCAATGAAAATGTCCATCAACCGAGGAATGCACAAAGTAGAAGTGATCCACGTGCACACTGGGAAATTACTCCAATAAAAACTAAAAATTAAATTAAAAATCCAACAAAAGTAAGGAGACATCAGCTTGTGTGGGTTTGTCTGGGCACACTCCACTCTAATTTATAACCGAGAAACACCACAGACCGCAAGGGCTTTTCCCTAGTTACCATGGTGGGGACATAGAAAGGCTGCCGCCCTCTGGCATTTACCTGCAAAAGCAGCTTTAAAGCCTGTGCTAATGGTCATTTCATAGGAACAAGTACTGCAGAACTGTAAATGAAACCTGCCCTCAAAATGTCTTGAGGGAGGTAATGGCCAAAACATTTCAAAATGTGACACATATTTTAAGAGATCACTTTGAAGAACTAAGGAGTAATCACAGCTTGAAAAATAAAAAGGACATGCCTTAAAGCTCAATTTCAACGGATAATGAGGCACATGCGAATTCAACCACAAAGAGGTATCAGCTCACACTTGTCAGAATAACCATCAGCAAGGAAACTACAAACAATAAATGCTGAAGGTGTTGTGGAGAAATGCATACCCTCAACTTCAAGTGGGACGTAACTTGAAAAGGGCCACGAATGAGAACAGAATGGAGGTGCCTTAAAAAGGTAAACATTGAGCTACCATATGATCCAGCAGGGCCACTCCTCCACCTATAATCTAAGAAGAAAGAATTGGAAAGACACAGGCAGGCAAATCTGCATGGCACATTATTACGATAGCCAAGATATGGAAGTAACCAAAAAGGCCACCAACATATGGGTGGACAAAGAAGAACTCCTCCATGTACAGATGGAATATTCGCTAGTGAAAAAAATGAAAAAATGCCATTTGCAGCACCATACATGAGCCTAGACATAATCACGCCACCTGTAGTAAGTGAGAAAGCAAAAGACACATATCCTATCATATAACTTTTAGGAGTTACTTAAAAATTGATAAAAATGAAGATATTTCCACAGAGAAAGGCAATCACAGATTCATTAAAATACTTATGGTTCACCAAATAGAAAGGGATGAGGATTGGATACATTACCATATTGGAGTTAACAGAGATATACATACCATGTGAATATATAATCACCAAAGACGTACGGAAGACCAGGAGAAGACTACTCAACATTGTGTCATAACCTACATGGGAAAAGGATGCGAGGAAGAATAGATACACGTATATGTGTGAAAGAACCACATCTTGCACACCTAGAACAAACAAACCATTGTAATCAAATTTGCTGGGATAAAAAATAAAAAGTAAATTACAATTATGAACAAGAAGTAATGAGACATAAACATAAAGTGCTTTTTTCCTGGCACATTCCATTCGAATTTACAACCTAGAACACCACTTCCATTAAGGCTCTGTTTCCCCAGTTACCAAATTTGGTAAAGGAGAAATGCTGCCACCTTGTGGCCGTTTCCTGCAAGAGCAGCTTTAAACTCACAGCTAATGGTCACTTAACATTCACAAGGACTCAGGGCTGTAAAGGACACCTGCCCTAAAAAATTGTGCTGAAGTAGGAAATGGACAAAAAAATTCAAAACAGGCAAATGTTTCAAGAAGAGAGTATGAGGAGTTAAGTTTTACTCACGCTCTTTTAAAAAAAAAGGAAAATGGATAAAAGCTCAACCTCAGGGAGTGTTAGACCCATGCAATCTAATCTACAAAAAGTTTCAACTTAGACCAGTCGACTGACCATCAGCAAAATGTCTACAAACAATAAATGCTGACGGGGTTTTCAAGAACTGTGTCCCCTCTACCTGCTGGTGAGACGTAAAGGGGTAACAGCCAATAATGAGAAGAGAAAGGATCTGTGTTTAAAAGTAAAAATGGAGGTACCATTCAGTCCAGCAGGCGCACCATTGGACCTCTCACCTGAGAAGACAAGAATCGAGAAGACACAGGCCGCAAAAGCTGCAGTGCAGCCTTATTCACATTAGCCAAGACAGTGAAGCAATCAAAATATCCAACAAGAGGTGAAAGGATAAAGAAGAAGTGGTCCATGTACAGAATGGAATATTAGGCATGGAAAACAATGAACCATTGCTCTTTGAGGCACCACAAATGAGTCTGGAGATAATCACGAAACATGAGGTAACTCGGAAACCAAAGACCTGTATTCTATGATATCACTTATAGGCGTTATCTAATAACTGACACAAATGAATATATTTCCACAGAGAAAGACACTCACAGACTTAGAAAACAAACTATGCTCATCTAAAAGGAAAGGTGGGGGGAATGGATAAGTTAAGATTAGTGTTGCTATATGTATACAAACACATAGTATATACATATGTCAAAAAGACCGACCATCTAGCAAGGGAGGTCTGTGGAACCCTCTGTAACATTTTACATGGGAAGAGGATCTGTACTTGAATAGACATATATAATGTACAAATGAACCAGATTGTGTACACCTAGGACAGACAATATTCGAAGTTTTACCCCAATTAAAAAAAATTTTAAAACCAAGAAGAAATAATGAGACATAAACTTATGGGGGTTTCTCCAGGCACATTCCAATTTAATTTACAACCTAAGAACACGACTTCCAGAAAGGCTCTGCTGCCCTAGTACCCAGATTTGGGAGTGGAGAAATGCTGCCTACTTGAGGCCACTTCCCACAACAGCAGCTTTAAACCCATTGCTAATGGTCACTAAATATTCACCAAACTTGCAGTTCGGGAAATGACACCTGCTCTCTAAAAAAATTCTGAGGTGGAAAATCGACCAAAAATTTCAAAATAGGGCAATCTTCCAAGAAGACATTTTCAAGAGATATATTGTACTCCCAACTGTTTCCTTTTTTTTAACAGAAAAGAAAACGGTGGAGAAAAATGATGAGTTTTACGAATTTTCAAAGACATGCAAACCCAAATTACAAAACCCTATCAGCACACAGCAGCCAGTAGGGCCATTAGCATAAAGGCAGCAAACAATAAATGCTAAATCGATTGTGGAGAAATGCATACACTCGATTCTAAGGGGGACGTGGTAAGAGCCACTAATGAAAACACAAAGAAGGTGCTTTGAAAAGGGAAACACGGTGCTACCAGTCAATCAATCACACCCACTGCTGGGCCTATCACCTGAGAAAATGAGAATCAAAAAGTCACAGTCTGGCAATCCTGCACTCCAACAATATTTACCATAGCCAACACTTGGAAGCAATGAAAATGTCCATCAACCGAGGAATGCGCAAAGTAGAAGTGGTCCAAGTGCACACTGGGGAATTACTCCAATAAGAACTAAAAATTAAATTTAAAAATCCAACAAAAGTAAGGAGACATCAGCTTGTGTGGGTTTGTCCGGGCAAACTCCACTCTAATTTATAACCGAGAAACACCACAGGCCGCAAGGGCTTTTCCCTAGTTACCATGGTGGGGACATAGAAAGGCTGCCGCCCTCTGGCATTTACCTGCAAAAGCAGCTTTAAAGCCTGTGCTAATGGTCATTTCATAGGAACAAGTACTGCAGAACTGTAAATGAAACCTGCCCTCAAAATGTCTTGAGGGAGGTAATGGCCAAAACATTTCAAAATGTGACACATACTTTAAGAGAACACTTTGAAGAACTAAGGGGTAATCACAGGTTGAAAAATAAAAAGGACATGCCTTAAAGCTCAATTTCAACGGATTATGAGGCACATGCGAATTCAAGCACAAAGAGGTACCAGCTCACACTTGTCAGAATAACCATCAGCAAGGAAACTACAAACAATAAATGCTGAAGTTGTTGTGGAGAAATGCATACCCCCAACTTCCATTGGGACGTAACTTGGAAAGGGCCACGAATGAGAACAGAATGGAGGTGCCTTAAAAAGGTAAACATTGAGCTACCATATGATCCAGCAGGCCCACTCCTCGACCTATAATCTAAGAAGAGAGAATTGGAAAGACACAGGAAGGCAAATCTGCATGGCACAGTATTACGATAGCCAAGATATGGAAGTAACCAAAAAGTCCACCAACAGATGGGTGGACACAGAAGAACTCCTCCATGTACAGATGGAATATTCGCTAGTGAAAAAAATGAAACAATGCCATTTGCAGCACCATACATGAGTCTAGACATAATCACGCCACCTGTAGTAAGTGAGAAAGGAAAAGACACATATCCTATCATATCACTTTTAGGAGTTACTTAAAAATTGATACCAATGAAGATATTTCCACAGAGAAACGCAATCACAGTTTCATTAAAAAAAATCTTATGGTTCACCAAATAGAAAGGGATGAGGATTGGATACATTACCATATTGGGGTTAACAGAGATATACAAATCATGTGAAATATATAATCACCAAAGACGTACGGAAGACCAGGAGAAGACTACTCAACAGTGTGTCATAACCTACATGGGAAAAGGATGCGAGGAAGAATAGATACACGTATATGTGTGAAAGAACCACATCTTGCACACCTACAACAAACAAACCATTGTAATCAAATTTGCTGTGATAAAAAATAAAAAGTAAATTACAATTATGAACAAGAAGTAATGAGACATAAACATAAAGTGCTTTTTCCCTGGCACATTCCATTCGAATTTACAACCTAGAACACCACTTCCATTAAGGCTCTGTTTCCCCAGTTACCAAATTTGGTAAATGAGAAATGCTGCCACCTTGTGGCCGTTTCCTGCAAGAGCAGCTTTAAACTCACAGCTAATGGTCACTTAACATTCACAAGGACTCAGGGCTGTAAAGGACACCTGCCCTAAAAAATTGTGCTGAAGTAGGGAATGGACAAAAAAATTCAAAACAGGCAAATGTTTCAAGATGAGAGTATGAAGAGTTAAGTTTTACTCACGCTCTTTTAAAAAAAAAGGAAAATGCATAAAAGCTCAACCTCAGGGAGTGTTAGACCCATGCAATCTAATCTACAAAAAGTTTCAACTTAGACCAGTCGACTGACCATCAGCAAAATGTCTACAAACAATAAATGCTGACGGAGTTTTTAAGAACTGTGTCCCCTCTACCTGCTGGTGAGACGTAAAGGGGTAACAGCCAATAATGAGAACAGAAAGGAGCTGTGTTTAAAAGTAAAAATGGAGGTACCATTCAGTCCAGCAGGCGCACCATTGGACCTCTCACCTGAGAAGACAAGAATCGAGCAGACACAGGCCGCAAAAGCTGCAGTGCAGCCTTATTCACAATAGCCAAGACAGTGAAGCAATCAAAATATCCAACAAGAGGTGAATGGATAAAGAAGAAGTGGTCCATGTACACAAGGGAATATTAGCCATGGAAAACAATGAACCATTGCTCTTTGAGGCACCACAAATGAGTCTGGAGATAATCACGAAACATGAGGTAACTCGGAAACCAAAGACCTGTATTCTATGATATCACTTATAGGCGTTATCTAATAACTGACACAAATGAATATATTTCCACAGAGAAAGACACTCACAGACTTAGAAAACAAACTATGCTCATCTAAAAGGAAAGGTGGGAGGAATGGATAAGTTAAGATTAGTGTTGCTCTATGTATACAAACACATAGTATATACATATCACAAAAAGACCGACCATGTAGCAAGGGAGGTCTGTGGAACCCTCTGTAACATTTTACATGGGAAGAGGATCTGTACTTGAATAGACATATATAAAGTACAAATGAACCAGATTGTGTACACCTAGGACAAACAATATTCTAAGCTTTACACCAATTAAAAAAAAAATTAAAACCAAGAAGAAATAATGAGACATAAACTTATGGGGGTTTCTCCATGCACATTCCAATTTAATTTACAACCTAGGAACACGACTTCCAGAAAGGCTCTGCTGCCCTAGTACCCAGATTTGGGAGTGGAGAAATGCTGCCTGCTTGAGGTCACTTCCCACAACAGCAGCTTTAAACCCATTGCCAAAGGTCACTAAATATTCACCAAACTTGCAGTTCGGGAAATGACACCTGCTCTCTAAAAAAATTCTGGGGTGGATAATAGACCAAAAATTTCAAAATAGGGCAACCTTCCAAGAAGAAAATTTCAAGAGATATATTGTACTCCCAACTGTTTCCTTTTTTTAACAGAAAAGTAAACGGTGGAGAAAAATGATGAGTTTTACGAATTTTCAAAGACATGCAAACCCAAATTACACAACCCTATCAGCACACAGCAGCCAGTAGGGCCATTAGCATATATGCTGCAAACAATAAATGCTAAATCGATTGTGGAGAAATGCATACCCTCGATTCTAAGGGGGACGTGGTAAGAGCCACTAATGAAAACACAAAGAAGGTGCTTTGAAAAGGGAAACACGGTGCTACCAGTTAATCAGTCACACCCACTGCTGGGCCTATCACCTGAGAAAATGAGAATCAAAAAGTCACAGGCTGGCAATCCTGCACTCCAACAATATTTACCATAGCCAACACTTGGAAGCAATGAAAATGTCCATCAACAGAGGAATGCGCAAAGTAGAAGTGGTCCACGTGCACACTGGGGAATTACTCCAATAAAAACTAAAAATTAAATTTAAAAATCCAACAAAAGTAAGGAGACATCAGCTTGTGTGGGTTTGTCCGGGCACACTCCACTCTAATTTATAACCGAGAAACACCACAGGCCGCAAGGGCTTTTCCCTAGTTACCATGGTGGGGACATAGAAAGGCTGCCGCCCTCTGGCATTTACCTGCAAAAGCAGCTTTAAAGCCTGTGCTAATGGTCATTTCATAGGAACAAGTACTGCAGAACTGTAAATGAAACCTGCCCTCAAAATGTCTTGAGGGAGGTAATGGCCAAAACATTTCAAAATGTGACACATACTTTAAGAGAACACTTTGAAGAACTAAGGGGTAATCACAGGTTGAAAAATAAAAAGGACATGCCTTAAAGCTCAATTTCAACGGATTATGAGGCACATGCGAATTCAACCACAAAGAGGTATTAGCTCACACTTGTCAGAATAACCATCAGCAAGGAAACTACAAACAATAAATGCTGAAGGTGTTGTGGAGAAATATATACCCCCAACTTCAAGTGGGACGTAACTTGGAAAGGGCCATGAATGAGAACAGAATGGAGGTGCCTTAAAAAGGTAAACATTGAGCTACCGTATGATCCAGCAGGCCCACTCCTCGACCTATAATCTAAGAAGAAAGAATTGGAAAGACACAGGCAGGCAAATCTGCATGGCACAGTATTACGATAGCCAAGATATGGAAGTAACCAAAAAGTCCACCAACAGATGGGTGGACAAAGAAGAACTCCTCCATGTACAGATGGAATATTCGCTAGTGAAAAAAATGAAACAATGCCATTTGCAGCACCATACATGAGCCTAGACATAATCACGCCACCTGTAGTAAGTGAGAAAGCAAAAGACACATATCCTATCATATCACTTTTAGGAGTTACTTAAAAATTGATAAAAATGAAGATATTTCCACAGAGAAAGGCAATCACAGATTCATTAAAATACTTATGGTTCACCAAATAGAAAGGGATGAGGATTGGATACATTACCATATTGGGGTTAACAGAGATATACAAACCATGTGAAATATATAATCACCAAAGACGTACGGAAGACCAGGAGAAGACTACTCAACATTGTGTCATAACCTACATGGGAAAAGGATGCGAGGAAGAATAGATACACGTATATGTGTGAAAGAACCACATCTTCCACACCTAGAACAAACAAACCATTGTAATCAAATTTGCTGGGATAAAAAATAAAAAGTAAATTACAATTATGAACAAGAAGTAATGAGACATAAACATAAAGTGCTTTTTTCCTGGCACATTCCATTCGAATTTACAACCTAGAACACCACTTCCATTAAGGCTCTGTTTCCCCAGTTACAAAATTTGGTAAAGGAGAAATGCTGCCACCTTGTGGCCGTTTCCTGCAAGAGCAGCTTTAAACTCACAGCTAATGGTCACTTAACATTCACAAGGACTCAGGGCTGTAAAGGACACCTGCCCTAAAAAATTGTGCTGAAGTAGGGAATGGACAAAAAAATTCAAAACAGGCAAATGTTTCAAGATGAGAGTATGAAGACTTAAGTTTTACTCACGCTCTTTTAAAAAAAAAAAAGGAAAATGTATAAAAGCTCAACCTCAGGGAGTGTTAGACCCATGCAATCTAATCTACAAAAAGTTTCAACTTAGACCAGTCGACTGACCATCAGCAAAAAATCTACAAACAATAACTCCTGAAGGGATTTTAGAGAACTGTGTCCGCTCTACCTGCTGGTGAGACGAAAAGGGGTAACAGCCAATAATGAGAACAGAAAGGAGCTGTGTTTAAAAGTAAAAATGGAGGTACCATTCAATCCAGCAGGCGCACCATTGGACCTCTCACCTGAGAAGACAAGAATCGAGAAGACACAGGCCGCAAAAGCTGCAGTGCAGCCTTATTCACAATAGCCAAGACAGTGAAGCAATCAAAATATCCAACAAGAGGTGAATGGATAAAGAAGAAGTGGTCCATGTACACAATGGAATATTAGCCATGGAAAACAATGAACCATTGCTCTTTGAGGCACCACAAATGAGTCTGGAGATAATCACGAAACATGAGGTAACTCGGAAACCAAAGACCTGTATTCTATGATATCACTTATAGGCGTTATCTAATAACTGACACAAATGAATATATTTCCACAGAGAAAGACACTCACAGACTTAGAAAACAAACTATGCTCATCTAAAAGGAAAGGTGGGGGGAATGGATAAGTTAAGATTAGTGTTGCTCTATGTATACAAACACATAGTATATACATATCTCAAAAAGACCGACCATGTAGCAAGGGAGGTCTGTGGAACCCTCTGTAACATTTTACATGGGAAGAGGATCTGTACTTGAATAGACATATATAATGTACAAATGAACCAGATTGTGTACACCTAGGACAAACAATATTCTAAGCTTTACCCCAATTAAAAAAAAATTTAAAACCAAGAAGAAATAATGAGACATAAACTTATGGGGGTTTCTCCATGCACATTCCAATTTAATTTACAACCTAGGAACACGACTTCCAGAAAGGCTCTGCTGCCCTAGTACCCAGATTTGGGAGTGGAGAAATGCTGCCTGCTTGAGGTCACTTCCCACAACAGCAGCTTTAAACCCATTGCTAAAGGTAACTAAATATTCACCAAACTTGCAGTTCAGGAAATGACACCTGCTCTCTAAAAAAATTCTGGGGTGGAAAATCGACCAAAAATTTCAAAATAGGGCAACCTTCCAAGAAGAAAATTTCAAGAGATATATTGTACTCCCAACTGTTTCCTTTTTTTTAACAGAAAAGTAAACGGTGGAGAAAAATGATGAGTTTTACGAATTTTCAAAGACATGCAAACCCAAATTACACAACCCTACCAGCACACAGCAGCCAGTAGGGCCATTAACATACATGCTGCAAACAATAAATGCTAAATCGATTGTGGAGAAATGCATACCCTCGATTTTAAGGGGGACGTGGTAAGAGCCACTAATGAAAACACAAAGAAGGTGCTTTGAAAAGGGAAACACGGTGCTACCAGTCAATCAGTCACACCCACTGCTGGGCCTATCACCTGAGAAAATGAGAATCAAAAAGTCACAGGCTGGCAATCCTGCACTCCAACAATATTTACCATAGCCAACACTTGGAAGCAATGAAAATGTCCATCAACCGAGGAATGCACAAAGTAGAAGTGATCCACGTGCACACTGGGAAATTACTCCAATAAAAACTAAAAATTAAATTAAAAATCCAACAAAAGTAAGGAGACATCAGCTTGTGTGGGTTTGTCTGGGCACACTCCACTCTAATTTATAACCGAGAAACACCACAGACCGCAAGGGCTTTTCCCTAGTTACCATGGTGGGGACATAGAAAGGCTGCCGCCCTCTGGCATTTACCTGCAAAAGCAGCTTTAAAGCCTGTGCTAATGGTCATTTCATAGGAACAAGTACTGCAGAACTGTAAATGAAACCTGCCCTCAAAATGTCTTGAGGGAGGTAATGGCCAAAACATTTCAAAATGTGACACATATTTTAAGAGATCACTTTGAAGAACTAAGGAGTAATCACAGCTTGAAAAATAAAAAGGACATGCCTTAAAGCTCAATTTCAACGGATAATGAGGCACATGCGAATTCAACCACAAAGAGGTATCAGCTCACACTTGTCAGAATAACCATCAGCAAGGAAACTACAAACAATAAATGCTGAAGGTGTTGTGGAGAAATGCATACCCTCAACTTCAAGTGGGACGTAACTTGAAAAGGGCCACGAATGAGAACAGAATGGAGGTGCCTTAAAAAGGTAAACATTGAGCTACCATATGATCCAGCAGGGCCACTCCTCCACCTATAATCTAAGAAGAAAGAATTGGAAAGACACAGGCAGGCAAATCTGCATGGCACATTATTACGATAGCCAAGATATGGAAGTAACCAAAAAGGCCACCAACATATGGGTGGACAAAGAAGAACTCCTCCATGTACAGATGGAATATTCGCTAGTGAAAAAAATGAAAAAATGCCATTTGCAGCACCATACATGAGCCTAGACATAATCACGCCACCTGTAGTAAGTGAGAAAGCAAAAGACACATATCCTATCATATAACTTTTAGGAGTTACTTAAAAATTGATAAAAATGAAGATATTTCCACAGAGAAAGGCAATCACAGATTCATTAAAATACTTATGGTTCACCAAATAGAAAGGGATGAGGATTGGATACATTACCATATTGGAGTTAACAGAGATATACATACCATGTGAATATATAATCACCAAAGACGTACGGAAGACCAGGAGAAGACTACTCAACATTGTGTCATAACCTACATGGGAAAAGGATGCGAGGAAGAATAGATACACGTATATGTGTGAAAGAACCACATCTTGCACACCTAGAACAAACAAACCATTGTAATCAAATTTGCTGGGATAAAAAATAAAAAGTAAATTACAATTATGAACAAGAAGTAATGAGACATAAACATAAAGTGCTTTTTTCCTGGCACATTCCATTCGAATTTACAACCTAGAACACCACTTCCATTAAGGCTCTGTTTCCCCAGTTACCAAATTTGGTAAAGGAGAAATGCTGCCACCTTGTGGCCGTTTCCTGCAAGAGCAGCTTTAAACTCACAGCTAATGGTCACTTAACATTCACAAGGACTCAGGGCTGTAAAGGACACCTGCCCTAAAAAATTGTGCTGAAGTAGGAAATGGACAAAAAAATTCAAAACAGGCAAATGTTTCAAGAAGAGAGTATGAGGAGTTAAGTTTTACTCACGCTCTTTTAAAAAAAAAGGAAAATGGATAAAAGCTCAACCTCAGGGAGTGTTAGACCCATGCAATCTAATCTACAAAAAGTTTCAACTTAGACCAGTCGACTGACCATCAGCAAAATGTCTACAAACAATAAATGCTGACGGGGTTTTCAAGAACTGTGTCCCCTCTACCTGCTGGTGAGACGTAAAGGGGTAACAGCCAATAATGAGAAGAGAAAGGATCTGTGTTTAAAAGTAAAAATGGAGGTACCATTCAGTCCAGCAGGCGCACCATTGGACCTCTCACCTGAGAAGACAAGAATCGAGAAGACACAGGCCGCAAAAGCTGCAGTGCAGCCTTATTCACATTAGCCAAGACAGTGAAGCAATCAAAATATCCAACAAGAGGTGAAAGGATAAAGAAGAAGTGGTCCATGTACAGAATGGAATATTAGGCATGGAAAACAATGAACCATTGCTCTTTGAGGCACCACAAATGAGTCTGGAGATAATCACGAAACATGAGGTAACTCGGAAACCAAAGACCTGTATTCTATGATATCACTTATAGGCGTTATCTAATAACTGACACAAATGAATATATTTCCACAGAGAAAGACACTCACAGACTTAGAAAACAAACTATGCTCATCTAAAAGGAAAGGTGGGGGGAATGGATAAGTTAAGATTAGTGTTGCTATATGTATACAAACACATAGTATATACATATGTCAAAAAGACCGACCATCTAGCAAGGGAGGTCTGTGGAACCCTCTGTAACATTTTACATGGGAAGAGGATCTGTACTTGAATAGACATATATAATGTACAAATGAACCAGATTGTGTACACCTAGGACAGACAATATTCGAAGTTTTACCCCAATTAAAAAAAATTTTAAAACCAAGAAGAAATAATGAGACATAAACTTATGGGGGTTTCTCCAGGCACATTCCAATTTAATTTACAACCTAAGAACACGACTTCCAGAAAGGCTCTGCTGCCCTAGTACCCAGATTTGGGAGTGGAGAAATGCTGCCTACTTGAGGCCACTTCCCACAACAGCAGCTTTAAACCCATTGCTAATGGTCACTAAATATTCACCAAACTTGCAGTTCGGGAAATGACACCTGCTCTCTAAAAAAATTCTGAGGTGGAAAATCGACCAAAAATTTCAAAATAGGGCAATCTTCCAAGAAGACATTTTCAAGAGATATATTGTACTCCCAACTGTTTCCTTTTTTTTAACAGAAAAGAAAACGGTGGAGAAAAATGATGAGTTTTACGAATTTTCAAAGACATGCAAACCCAAATTACAAAACCCTATCAGCACACAGCAGCCAGTAGGGCCATTAGCATAAAGGCAGCAAACAATAAATGCTAAATCGATTGTGGAGAAATGCATACACTCGATTCTAAGGGGGACGTGGTAAGAGCCACTAATGAAAACACAAAGAAGGTGCTTTGAAAAGGGAAACACGGTGCTACCAGTCAATCAATCACACCCACTGCTGGGCCTATCACCTGAGAAAATGAGAATCAAAAAGTCACAGGCTGGCAATCCTGCACTCCAACAATATTTACCATAGCCAACACTTGGAAGCAATGAAAATGTCCATCAACCGAGGAATGCGCAAAGTAGAAGTGGTCCAAGTGCACACTGGGGAATTACTCCAATAAGAACTAAAAATTAAATTTAAAAATCCAACAAAAGTAAGGAGACATCAGCTTGTGTGGGTTTGTCCTGGCAAACTCCACTCTAATTTATAACCGAGAAACACCACAGGCCGCAAGGGCTTTTCCCTAGTTACCATGGTGGGGACATAGAAAGGCTGCCGCCCTCTGGCATTTACCTGCAAAAGCAGCTTTAAAGCCTGTGCTAATGGTCATTTCATAGGAACAAGTACTGCAGAACTGTAAATGAAACCTGCCCTCAAAATGTCTTGAGGGAGGTAATGGCCAAAACATTTCAAAATGTGACACATACTTTAAGAGAACACTTTGAAGAACTAAGGGGTAATCACAGGTTGAAAAATAAAAAGGACATGCCTTAAAGCTCAATTTCAACGGATTATGAGGCACATGCGAATTCAAGCACAAAGAGGTACCAGCTCACACTTGTCAGAATAACCATCAGCAAGGAAACTACAAACAATAAATGCTGAAGTTGTTGTGGAGAAATGCATACCCCCAACTTCCATTGGGACGTAACTTGGAAAGGGCCACGAATGAGAACAGAATGGAGGTGCCTTAAAAAGGTAAACATTGAGCTACCATATGATCCAGCAGGCCCACTCCTCGACCTATAATCTAAGAAGAGAGAATTGGAAAGACACAGGAAGGCAAATCTGCATGGCACAGTATTACGATAGCCAAGATATGGAAGTAACCAAAAAGTCCACCAACAGATGGGTGGACACAGAAGAACTCCTCCATGTACAGATGGAATATTCGCTAGTGAAAAAAATGAAACAATGCCATTTGCAGCACCATACATGAGTCTAGACATAATCACGCCACCTGTAGTAAGTGAGAAAGGAAAAGACACATATCCTATCATATCACTTTTAGGAGTTACTTAAAAATTGATACCAATGAAGATATTTCCACAGAGAAACGCAATCACAGTTTCATTAAAAAAAATCTTATGGTTCACCAAATAGAAAGGGATGAGGATTGGATACATTACCATATTGGGGTTAACAGAGATATACAAATCATGTGAAATATATAATCACCAAAGACGTACGGAAGACCAGGAGAAGACTACTCAACAGTGTGTCATAACCTACATGGGAAAAGGATGCGAGGAAGAATAGATACACGTATATGTGTGAAAGAACCACATCTTGCACACCTACAACAAACAAACCATTGTAATCAAATTTGCTGTGATAAAAAATAAAAAGTAAATTACAATTATGAACAAGAAGTAATGAGACATAAACATAAAGTGCTTTTTCCCTGGCACATTCCATTCGAATTTACAACCTAGAACACCACTTCCATTAAGGCTCTGTTTCCCCAGTTACCAAATTTGGTAAATGAGAAATGCTGCCACCTTGTGGCCGTTTCCTGCAAGAGCAGCTTTAAACTCACAGCTAATGGTCACTTAACATTCACAAGGACTCAGGGCTGTAAAGGACACCTGCCCTAAAAAATTGTGCTGAAGTAGGGAATGGACAAAAAAATTCAAAACAGGCAAATGTTTCAAGATGAGAGTATGAAGAGTTAAGTTTTACTCACGCTCTTTTAAAAAAAAAGGAAAATGCATAAAAGCTCAACCTCAGGGAGTGTTAGACCCATGCAATCTAATCTACAAAAAGTTTCAACTTAGACCAGTCGACTGACCATCAGCAAAATGTCTACAAACAATAAATGCTGACGGAGTTTTTAAGAACTGTGTCCCCTCTACCTGCTGGTGAGACGTAAAGGGGTAACAGCCAATAATGAGAACAGAAAGGAGCTGTGTTTAAAAGTAAAAATGGAGGTACCATTCAGTCCAGCAGGCGCACCATTGGACCTCTCACCTGAGAAGACAAGAATCGAGCAGACACAGGCCGCAAAAGCTGCAGTGCAGCCTTATTCACAATAGCCAAGACAGTGAAGCAATCAAAATATCCAACAAGAGGTGAATGGATAAAGAAGAAGTGGTCCATGTACACAAGGGAATATTAGCCATGGAAAACAATGAACCATTGCTCTTTGAGGCACCACAAATGAGTCTGGAGATAATCACGAAACATGAGGTAACTCGGAAACCAAAGACCTGTATTCTATGATATCACTTATAGGCGTTATCTAATAACTGACACAAATGAATATATTTCCACAGAGAAAGACACTCACAGACTTAGAAAACAAACTATGCTCATCTAAAAGGAAAGGTGGGAGGAATGGATAAGTTAAGATTAGTGTTGCTCTATGTATACAAACACATAGTATATACATATCACAAAAAGACCGACCATGTAGCAAGGGAGGTCTGTGGAACCCTCTGTAACATTTTACATGGGAAGAGGATCTGTACTTGAATAGACATATATAAAGTACAAATGAACCAGATTGTGTACACCTAGGACAAACAATATTCTAAGCTTTACACCAATTAAAAAAAAAATTAAAACCAAGAAGAAATAATGAGACATAAACTTATGGGGGTTTCTCCATGCACATTCCAATTTAATTTACAACCTAGGAACACGACTTCCAGAAAGGCTCTGCTGCCCTAGTACCCAGATTTGGGAGTGGAGAAATGCTGCCTGCTTGAGGTCACTTCCCACAACAGCAGCTTTAAACCCATTGCCAAAGGTCACTAAATATTCACCAAACTTGCAGTTCGGGAAATGACACCTGCTCTCTAAAAAAATTCTGGGGTGGATAATAGACCAAAAATTTCAAAATAGGGCAACCTTCCAAGAAGAAAATTTCAAGAGATATATTGTACTCCCAACTGTTTCCTTTTTTTAACAGAAAAGTAAACGGTGGAGAAAAATGATGAGTTTTACGAATTTTCAAAGACATGCAAACCCAAATTACACAACCCTATCAGCACACAGCAGCCAGTAGGGCCATTAGCATATATGCTGCAAACAATAAATGCTAAATCGATTGTGGAGAAATGCATACCCTCGATTCTAAGGGGGACGTGGTAAGAGCCACTAATGAAAACACAAAGAAGGTGCTTTGAAAAGGGAAACACGGTGCTACCAGTTAATCAGTCACACCCACTGCTGGGCCTATCACCTGAGAAAATGAGAATCAAAAAGTCACAGGCTGGCAATCCTGCACTCCAACAATATTTACCATAGCCAACACTTGGAAGCAATGAAAATGTCCATCAACAGAGGAATGCGCAAAGTAGAAGTGGTCCACGTGCACACTGGGGAATTACTCCAATAAAAACTAAAAATTAAATTTAAAAATCCAACAAAAGTAAGGAGACATCAGCTTGTGTGGGTTTGTCCGGGCACACTCCACTCTAATTTATAACCGAGAAACACCACAGGCCGCAAGGGCTTTTCCCTAGTTACCACGGTGAGGACATAGAAAGGCTGCCGCCCCCTGGCAGTTACCTGCAAAAGCAGCTTTAAAGCCTGTGCTAATGGTCATTTCATAGGAACAAGTACTGCAGAACTGTAAATGAAACCTGCCCTCAAAATGTCTTGAGGGAGGTAATGGCCAAAACATTTCAAAATGTGACACATATTTTAAGAGAACACTTTGAAGAACTAAGGGGTAATCACAGGTTGAAAAATAAAAAGGACATGCCTTAAAGCTCAATTTCAACGGATTATGAGGCACAGGCGAATTCAACCACAAAGAGGTATCAGCTCACACTTGTCAGAATAACCATCAGCAAGGAAACTACAAACAATAAATGCTGAAGGTGTTGTGGAGAAATATATACCCCCAACTTCAAGTGGGACGTAACTTGGAAAGGGCCACGAATGAGAACAGAATGGAGGTGCCTTAAAAAGGTAAACATTGAGCTACCGTATGATCCAGCAGGCCCACTCCTCGACCTATAATCTAAGAAGAAAGAATTGGAAAGACACAGGCAGGCAAATCTGCATGGCACAGTATTACGATAGCCAAGATATGGAAGTAACCAAAAAGTCCACCAACAGATGGGTGGACAAAGAAGAACTCCTCCATGTACAGATGGAATATTCGCTAGTGAAAAAAATGAAACAATGCCATTTGCAGCACCATACATGAGCCTAGACATAATCACGCCACCTGTAGTAAGTGAGAAAGCAAAAGACACATATCCTATCATATCACTTTTAGGAGTTACTTAAAAATTGATAAAAATGAAGATATTTCCACAGAGAAAGGCAATCACAGATTCATTAAAATACTTATGGTTCACCAAATAGAAAGGGATGAGGATTGGATACATTACCATATTGGGGTTAACAGAGATATACAAACCATGTGAAATATATAATCACCAAAGACGTACGGAAGACCAGGAGAAGACTACTCAACATTGTGTCATAACCTACATGGGAAAAGGATGCGAGGAAGAATAGATACACGTATATGTGTGAAAGAACCACATCTTGCACACCTAGAACAAACAAACCATTGTAATCAAATTTGCTGGGATAAAAAATAAAAAGTAAATTACAATTATGAACAAGAAGTAATGAGACATAAACATAAAGTGCTTTTTTCCTGGCACATTCCATTCGAATTTACAACCTAGAACACCACTTCCATTAAGGCTCTGTTTCCCCAGTTACAAAATTTGGTAAAGGAGAAATGCTGCCACCTTGTGGCCGTTTCCTGCAAGAGCAGCTTTAAACTCACAGCTAATGGTCACTTAACATTCACAAGGACTCAGGGCTGTAAAGGACACCTGCCCTAAAAAATTGTGCTGAAGTAGGGAATGGACAAAAAAATTCAAAACAGGCAAATGTTTCAAGATGAGAGTATGAAGACTTAAGTTTTACTCACGCTCTTTTAAAAAAAAAAAAGGAAAATGTATAAAAGCTCAACCTCAGGGAGTGTTAGACCCATGCAATCTAATCTACAAAAAGTTTCAACTTAGACCAGTCGACTGACCATCAGCAAAAAATCTACAAACAATAACTCCTGAAGGGATTTTAGAGAACTGTGTCCGCTCTACCTGCTGGTGAGACGAAAAGGGGTAACAGCCAATAATGAGAACAGAAAGGAGCTGTGTTTAAAAGTAAAAATGGAGGTACCATTCAATCCAGCAGGCGCACCATTGGACCTCTCACCTGAGAAGACAAGAATCGAGAAGACACAGGCCGCAAAAGCTGCAGTGCAGCCTTATTCACAATAGCCAAGACAGTGAAGCAATCAAAATATCCAACAAGAGGTGAATGGATAAAGAAGAAGTGGTCCATGTACACAATGGAATATTAGCCATGGAAAACAATGAACCATTGCTCTTTGAGGCACCACAAATGAGTCTGGAGATAATCACGAAACATGAGGTAACTCGGAAACCAAAGACCTGTATTCTATGATATCACTTATAGGCGTTATCTAATAACTGACACAAATGAATATATTTCCACAGAGAAAGACACTCACAGACTTAGAAAACAAACTATGCTCATCTAAAAGGAAAGGTGGGGGGAATGGATAAGTTAAGATTAGTGTTGCTCTATGTATACAAACACATAGTATATACATATCTCAAAAAGACCGACCATGTAGCAAGGGAGGTCTGTGGAACCCTCTGTAACATTTTACATGGGAAGAGGATCTGTACTTGAATAGACATATATAATGTACAAATGAACCAGATTGTGTACACCTAGGACAAACAATATTCTAAGCTTTACCCCAATTAAAAAAAAATTTAAAACCAAGAAGAAATAATGAGACATAAACTTATGGGGGTTTCTCCATGCACATTCCAATTTAATTTACAACCTAGGAACACGACTTCCAGAAAGGCTCTGCTGCCCTAGTACCCAGATTTGGGAGTGGAGAAATGCTGCCTGCTTGAGGTCACTTCCCACAACAGCAGCTTTAAACCCATTGCTAAAGGTAACTAAATATTCACCAAACTTGCAGTTCAGGAAATGACACCTGCTCTCTAAAAAAATTCTGGGGTGGAAAATCGACCAAAAATTTCAAAATAGGGCAACCTTCCAAGAAGAAAATTTCAAGAGATATATTGTACTCCCAACTGTTTCCTTTTTTTTAACAGAAAAGTAAACGGTGGAGAAAAATGATGAGTTTTACGAATTTTCAAAGACATGCAAACCCAAATTACACAACCCTACCAGCACACAGCAGCCAGTAGGGCCATTAACATACATGCTGCAAACAATAAATGCTAAATCGATTGTGGAGAAATGCATACCCTCGATTCTAAGGGGGACGTGGTAAGAGCCACTAATGAAAACACAAAGAAGGTGCTTTGAAAAGGGAAACACGGTGCTACCAGTCAATCAGTCACACCCACTGCTGGGCCTATCACCTGAGAAAATGAGAATCAAAAAGTCACAGGCTGGCAATCCTGCACTCCAACAATATTTACCATAGCCAACACTTGGAAGCAATGAAAATGTCCATCAACCGAGGAATGCACAAAGTAGAAGTGATCCACGTGCACACTGGGAAATTACTCCAATAAAAACTAAAAATTAAATTAAAAATCCAACAAAAGTAAGGAGACATCAGCTTGTGTGGGTTTGTCTGGGCACACTCCACTCTAATTTATAACCGAGAAACACCACAGACCGCAAGGGCTTTTCCCTAGTTACCATGGTGGGGACATAGAAAGGCTGCCGCCCTCTGGCATTTACCTGCAAAAGCAGCTTTAAAGCCTGTGCTAATGGTCATTTCATAGGAACAAGTACTGCAGAACTGTAAATGAAACCTGCCCTCAAAATGTCTTGAGGGAGGTAATGGCCAAAACATTTCAAAATGTGACACATATTTTAAGAGATCACTTTGAAGAACTAAGGAGTAATCACAGCTTGAAAAATAAAAAGGACATGCCTTAAAGCTCAATTTCAACGGATAATGAGGCACATGCGAATTCAACCACAAAGAGGTATCAGCTCACACTTGTCAGAATAACCATCAGCAAGGAAACTACAAACAATAAATGCTGAAGGTGTTGTGGAGAAATGCATACCCTCAACTTCAAGTGGGACGTAACTTGAAAAGGGCCACGAATGAGAACAGAATGGAGGTGCCTTAAAAAGGTAAACATTGAGCTACCATATGATCCAGCAGGCCCACTCCTCCACCTATAATCTAAGAAGAAAGAATTGGAAAGACACAGGCAGGCAAATCTGCATGGCACATTATTACGATAGCCAAGATATGGAAGTAACCAAAAAGGCCACCAACATATGGGTGGACAAAGAAGAACTCCTCCATGTACAGATGGAATATTCGCTAGTGAAAAAAATGAAAAAATGCCATTTGCAGCACCATACATGAGCCTAGACATAATCACGCCACCTGTAGTAAGTGAGAAAGCAAAAGACACATATCCTATCATATAACTTTTAGGAGTTACTTAAAAATTGATAAAAATGAAGATATTTCCACAGAGAAAGGCAATCACAGATTCATTAAAATACTTATGGTTCACCAAATAGAAAGGGATGAGGATTGGATACATTACCATATTGGAGTTAACAGAGATATACATACCATGTGAATATATAATCACCAAAGACGTACGGAAGACCAGGAGAAGACTACTCAACATTGTGTCATAACCTACATGGGAAAAGGATGCGAGGAAGAATAGATACACGTATATGTGTGAAAGAACCACATCTTGCACACCTAGAACAAACAAACCATTGTAATCAAATTTGCTGGGATAAAAAATAAAAAGTAAATTACAATTATGAACAAGAAGTAATGAGACATAAACATAAAGTGCTTTTTTCCTGGCACATTCCATTCGAATTTACAACCTAGAACACCACTTCCATTAAGGCTCTGTTTCCCCAGTTACCAAATTTGGTAAAGGAGAAATGCTGCCACCTTGTGGCCGTTTCCTGCAAGAGCAGCTTTAAACTCACAGCTAATGGTCACTTAACATTCACAAGGACTCAGGGCTGTAAAGGACACCTGCCCTAAAAAATTGTGCTGAAGTAGGAAATGGACAAAAAAATTCAAAACAGGCAAATGTTTCAAGAAGAGAGTATGAGGAGTTAAGTTTTACTCACGCTCTTTTAAAAAAAAAAGGAAAATGGATAAAAGCTCAACCTCAGGGAGTGTTAGACCCATGCAATCTAATCTACAAAAAGTTTCAACTTAGACCAGTCGACTGACCATCAGCAAAATGTCTACAAACAATAAATGCTGACGGGGTTTTCAAGAACTGTGTCCCCTCTACCTGCTGGTGAGACGTAAAGGGGTAACAGCCAATAATGAGAAGAGAAAGGATCTGTGATTAAAAGTAAAAATGGAGGTACCATTCAGTCCAGCAGGCGCACCATTGGACCTCTCACCTGAGAAGACAAGAATCGAGAAGACACAGGCCGCAAAAGCTGCAGTGCAGCCTTATTCACATTAGCCAAGACAGTGAAGCAATCAAAATATCCAACAAGAGGTGAAAGGATAAAGAAGAAGTGGTCCATGTACAGAATGGAATATTAGGCATGGAAAACAATGAACCATTGCTCTTTGAGGCACCACAAATGAGTCTGGAGATAATCACGAAACATGAGGTAACTCGGAAACCAAAGACCTGTATTCTATGATATCACTTATAGGCGTTATCTAATAACTGACACAAATGAATATATTTCCACAGAGAAAGACACTCACAGACTTAGAAAACAAACTATGCTCATCTAAAAGGAAAGGTGGGGGGAATGGATAAGTTAAGATTAGTGTTGCTATATGTATACAAACACATAGTATATACATATGTCAAAAAGACCGACCATCTAGCAAGGGAGGTCTGTGGAACCCTCTGTAACATTTTACATGGGAAGAGGATCTGTACTTGAATAGACATATATAATGTACAAATGAACCAGATTGTGTACACCTAGGACAGACAATATTCGAAGTTTTACCCCAATTAAAAACAATTTTAAAACCAAGAAGAAATAATGAGACATAAACTTATGGGGGTTTCTCCAGGCACATTCCAATTTAATTTACAACCTAAGAACACGACTTCCAGAAAGGCTCTGCTGCCCTAGTACCCAGATTTGGGAGTGGAGAAATGCTGCCTACTTGAGGCCACTTCCCACAACAGCAGCTTTAAACCCATTGCTAATGGTCACTAAATATTCACCAAACTTGCAGTTCGGGAAATGACACCTGCTCTCTAAAAAAATTCTGAGGTGGAAAATCGACCAAAAATTTCAAAATAGGGCAATCTTCCAAGAAGACATTTTCAAGAGATATATTGTACTCCCAACTGTTTCCTTTTTTTTAACAGAAAAGAAAACGGTGGAGAAAAATGATGAGTTTTACGAATTTTCAAAGACATGCAAACCCAAATTACAAAACCCTATCAGCACACAGCAGCCAGTAGGGCCATTAGCATAAAGGCAGCAAACAATAAATGCTAAATCGATTGTGGAGAAATGCATACACTCGATTCTAAGGGGGACGTGGTAAGAGCCACTAATGAAAACACAAAGAAGGTGCTTTGAAAAGGGAAACACGGTGCTACCAGTCAATCAATCACACCCACTGCTGGGCCTATCACCTGAGAAAATGAGAATCAAAAATCACAGGCTGGCAATCCTGCACTCCAACAATATTTACCATAGCCAACACTTGGAAGCAATGAAAATGTCCATCAACCGAGGAATGCGCAAAGTAGAAGTGGTCCAAGTGCACACTGGGGAATTACTCCAATAAGAACTAAAAATTAAATTTAAAAATCCAACAAAAGTAAGGAGACATCAGCTTGTGTGGGTTTGTCCGGGCAAACTCCACTCTAATTTATAACCGAGAAACACCACAGGCCGCAAGGGCTTTTCCCTAGTTACCATGGTGGGGACATAGAAAGGCTGCCGCCCTCTGGCATTTACCTGCAAAAGCAGCTTTAAAGCCTGTGCTAATGGTCATTTCATAGGAACAAGTACTGCAGAACTGTAAATGAAACCTGCCCTCAAAATGTCTTGAGGGAGGTAATGGCCAAAACATTTCAAAATGTGACACATACTTTAAGAGAACACTTTGAAGAACTAAGGGGTAATCACAGGTTGAAAAATAAAAAGGACATGCCTTAAAGCTCAATTTCAACGGATTATGAGGCACATGCGAATTCAAGCACAAAGAGGTACCAGCTCACACTTGTCAGAATAACCATCAGCAAGGAAACTACAAACAATAAATGCTGAAGTTGTTGTGGAGAAATGCATACCCCCAACTTCCATTGGGACGTAACTTGGAAAGGGCCACGAATGAGAACAGAATGGAGGTGCCTTAAAAAGGTAAACATTGAGCTACCATATGATCCAGCAGGCCCACTCCTCGACCTATAATCTAAGAAGAGAGAATTGGAAAGACACAGGAAGGCAAATCTGCATGGCACAGTATTACGATAGCCAAGATATGGAAGTAACCAAAAAGTCCACCAACAGATGGGTGGACACAGAAGAACTCCTCCATGTACAGATGGAATATTCGCTAGTGAAAAAAATGAAACAATGCCATTTGCAGCACCATACATGAGTCTAGACATAATCACGCCACCTGTAGTAAGTGAGAAAGCAAAAGACACATATCCTATCATATCACTTTTAGGAGTTACTTAAAAATTGATACCAATGAAGATATTTCCACAGAGAAACGCAATCACAGTTTCATTAAAAAAAATCTTATGGTTCACCAAATAGAAAGGGATGAGGATTGGATACATTACCATATTGGGGTTAACAGAGATATACAAATCATGTGAAATATATAATCACCAAAGACGTACGGAAGACCAGGAGAAGACTACTCAACAGTGTGTCATAACCTACATGGGAAAAGGATGCGAGGAAGAATAGATACACGTATATGTGTGAAAGAACCACATCTTGCACACCTACAACAAACAAACCATTGTAATCAAATTTGCTGTGATAAAAAATAAAAAGTAAATTACAATTATGAACAAGAAGTAATGAGACATAAACATAAAGTGCTTTTTCCCTGGCACATTCCATTCGAATTTACAACCTAGAACACCACTTCCATTAAGGCTCTGTTTCCCCAGTTACCAAATTTGGTAAATGAGAAATGCTGCCACCTTGTGGCCGTTTCCTGCAAGAGCAGCTTTAAACTCACAGCTAATGGTCACTTAACATTCACAAGGACTCAGGGCTGTAAAGGACACCTGCCCTAAAAAATTGTGCTGAAGTAGGGAATGGACAAAAAAATTCAAAACAGGCAAATGTTTCAAGATGAGAGTATGAAGAGTTAAGTTTTACTCACGCTCTTTTAAAAAAAAAGGAAAATGCATAAAAGCTCAACCTCAGGGAGTGTTAGACCCATGCAATCTAATCTACAAAAAGTTTCAACTTAGACCAGTCGACTGACCATCAGCAAAATGTCTACAAACAATAAATGCTGACGGAGTTTTTAAGAACTGTGTCCCCTCTACCTGCTGGTGAGACGTAAAGGGGTAACAGCCAATAATGAGAACAGAAAGGAGCTGTGTTTAAAAGTAAAAATGGAGGTACCATTCAGTCCAGCAGGCGCACCATTGGACCTCTCACCTGAGAAGACAAGAATCGAGCAGACACAGGCCGCAAAAGCTGCAGTGCAGCCTTATTCACAATAGCCAAGACAGTGAAGCAATCAAAATATCCAACAAGAGGTGAATGGATAAAGAAGAAGTGGTCCATGTACACAAGGGAATATTAGCCATGGAAAACAATGAACCATTGCTCTTTGAGGCACCACAAATGAGTCTGGAGATAATCACGAAACATGAGGTAACTCGGAAACCAAAGACCTGTGTTCTATGATATCACTTATAGGCGTTATCTAATAACTGACACAAATGAATATATTTCCACAGAGAAAGACACTCACAGACTTAGAAAACAAACTATGCTCATCTAAAAGGAAAGGTGGGAGGAATGGATAAGTTAAGATTAGTGTTGCTCTATGTATACAAACACATAGTATATACATATCACAAAAAGACCGACCATGTAGCAAGGGAGGTCTGTGGAACCCTCTGTAACATTTTACATGGGAAGAGGATCTGTACTTGAATAGACATATATAAAGTACAAATGAACCAGATTGTGTACACCTAGGACAAACAATATTCTAAGCTTTACACCAATTAAAAAAAATTAAAACCAAGAAGAAATAATGAGACATAAACTTATGGGGGTTTCTCCATGCACATTCCAATTTAATTTACAACCTAGGAACACGACTTCCAGAAAGGCTCTGCTGCCCTAGTACCCAGATTTGGGAGTGGAGAAATGCTGCCTGCTTGAGGTCACTTCCCACAACAGCAGCTTTAAACCCATTGCCAAAGGTCACTAAATATTCACCAAACTTGCAGTTCGGGAAATGACACCTGCTCTCTAAAAAAATTCTGGGGTGGATAATAGACCAAAAATTTCAAAATAGGGCAACCTTCCAAGAAGAAAATTTCAAGAGATATATTGTACTCCCAACTGTTTCCTTTTTTTAACAGAAAAGTAAACGGTGGAGAAAAATGATGAGTTTTACGAATTTTCAAAGACATGCAAACCCAAATTACACAACCCTATCAGCACACAGCAGCCAGTAGGGCCATTAGCATATATGCTGCAAACAATAAATGCTAAATCGATTGTGGAGAAATGCATACCCTCGATTCTAAGGGGGACGTGGTAAGAGCCACTAATGAAAACACAAAGAAGGTGCTTTGAAAAGGGAAACACGGTGCTACCAGTTAATCAGTCACACCCACTGCTGGGCCTATCACCTGAGAAAATGAGAATCAAAAAGTCACAGGCTGGCAATCCTGCACTCCAACAATATTTACCATAGCCAACACTTGGAAGCAATGAAAATGTCCATCAACAGAGGAATGCGCAAAGTAGAAGTGGTCCACGTGCACACTGGGGAATTACTCCAATAAAAACTAAAAATTAAATTTAAAAATCCAACAAAAGTAAGGAGACATCAGCTTGTGTGGGTTTGTCCGGGCACACTCCACTCTAATTTATAACCGAGAAACACCACAGGCCGCAAGGGCTTTTCCCTATTTACCATGGTGGGGACATAGAAAGGCTGCCGCCCTCTGGCATTTACCTGCAAAAGCAGCTTTAAAGCCTGTGCTAATGGTCATTTCATAGGAACAAGTACTGCAGAACTGTAAATGAAACCTGCCCTCAAAATGTCTTGAGGGAGGTAATGGCCAAAACATTTCAAAATGTGACACATACTTTAAGAGAACACTTTGAAGAACTAAGGGGTAATCACAGGTTGAAAAATAAAAAGGACATGCCTTAAAGCTCAATTTCAACGGATTATGAGGCACATGCGAATTCAACCACAAAGAGGTATTAGCTCACACTTGTCAGAATAACCATCAGCAAGGAAACTACAAACAATAAATGCTGAAGGTGTTGTGGAGAAATATATACCCCCAACTTCAAGTGGGACGTAACTTGGAAAGGGCCATGAATGAGAACAGAATGGAGGTGCCTTAAAAAGGTAAACATTGAGCTACCGTATGATCCAGCAGGCCCACTCCTCGACCTATAATCTAAGAAGAAAGAATTGGAAAGACACAGGCAGGCAAATCTGCATGGCACAGTATTACGATAGCCAAGATATGGAAGTAACCAAAAAGTCCACCAACAGATGGGTGGACAAAGAAGAACTCCTCCATGTACAGATGGAATATTCGCTAGTGAAAAAAATGAAACAATGCCATTTGCAGCACCATACATGAGCCTAGACATAATCACGCCACCTGTAGTAAGTGAGAAAGCAAAAGACACATATCCTATCATATCACTTTTAGGAGTTACTTAAAAATTGATATAAATGAAGATATTTCCACAGAGAAAGGCAATCACAGATTCATTAAAATACTTATGGTTCACCAAATAGAAAGGGATGAGGATTGGATACATTACCATATTGGGGTTAACAGAGATATACAAACCATGTGAAATATATAATCACCAAAGACGTACGGAAGACCAGGAGAAGACTACTCAACATTGTGTCATAACCTACATGGGAAAAGGATGCGAGGAAGAATAGATACACGTATATGTGTGAAAGAACCACATCTTCCACACCTAGAACAAACAAACCATTGTAATCAAATTTGCTGGGATAAAAAATAAAAAGTAAATTACAATTATGAACAAGAAGTAATGAGACATAAACATAAAGTGCTTTTTTCCTGGCACATTCCATTCGAATTTACAACCTAGAACACCACTTCCATTAAGGCTCTGTTTCCCCAGTTACAAAATTTGGTAAAGGAGAAATGCTGCCACCTTGTGGCCGTTTCCTGCAAGAGCAGCTTTAAACTCACAGCTAATGGTCACTTAACATTCACAAGGACTCAGGGCTGTAAAGGACACCTGCCCTAAAAAATTGTGCTGAAGTAGGGAATGGACAAAAAAATTCAAAACAGGCAAATGTTTCAAGATGAGAGTATGAAGACTTAAGTTTTACTCACGCTCTTTTAAAAAAAAAAAAGGAAAATGTATAAAAGCTCAACCTCAGGGAGTGTTAGACCCATGCAATCTAATCTACAAAAAGTTTCAACTTAGACCAGTCGACTGACCATCAGCAAAAAATCTACAAACAATAACTCCTGAAGGGATTTTAGAGAACTGTGTCCGCTCTACCTGCTGGTGAGACGAAAAGGGGTAACAGCCAATAATGAGAACAGAAAGGAGCTGTGTTTAAAAGTAAAAATGGAGGTACCATTCAATCCAGCAGGCGCACCATTGGACCTCTCACCTGAGAAGACAAGAATCGAGAAGACACAGGCCGCAAAAGCTGCAGTGCAGCCTTATTCACAATAGCCAAGACAGTGAAGCAATCAAAATATCCAACAAGAGGTGAATGGATAAAGAAGAAGTGGTCCATGTACACAATGGAATATTAGCCATGGAAAACAATGAACCATTGCTCTTTGAGGCACCACAAATGAGTCTGGAGATAATCACGAAACATGAGGTAACTCGGAAACCAAAGACCTGTATTCTATGATATCACTTATAGGCGTTATCTAATAACTGACACAAATGAATATATTTCCACAGAGAAAGACACTCACAGACTTAGAAAACAAACTATGCTCATCTAAAAGGAAAGGTGGGGGGAATGGATAAGTTAAGATTAGTGTTGCTCTATGTATACAAACACATAGTATATACATATCTCAAAAAGACCGACCATGTAGCAAGGGAGGTCTGTGGAACCCTCTGTAACATTTTACATGGGAAGAGGATCTGTACTTGAATAGACATATATAATGTACAAATGAAGCAGATTGTGTACACCTAGGACAAACAATATTCTAAGCTTTACCCCAATTAAAAAAAAATTTAAAACCAAGAAGAAATAATGAGACATAAACTTATGGGGGTTTCTCCATGCACATTCCAATTTAATTTACAACCTAGGAACACGACTTCCAGAAAGGCTCTGCTGCCCTAGTACCCAGATTTGGGAGTGGAGAAATGCTGCCTGCTTGAGGTCACTTCCCACAACAGCAGCTTTAAACCCATTGCTAAAGGTAACTAAATATTCACCAAACTTGCAGTTCAGGAAATGACACCTGCTCTCTAAAAAAATTCTGGGGTGGAAAATCGACCAAAAATTTCAAAATAGGGCAACCTTCCAAGAAGAAAATTTCAAGAGATATATTGTACTCCCAACTGTTTCCTTTTTTTTAACAGAAAAGTAAACGGTGGAGAAAAATGATGAGTTTTACGAATTTTCAAAGACATGCAAACCCAAATTACACAACCCTACCAGCACACAGCAGCCAGTAGGGCCATTAACATACATGCTGCAAACAATAAATGCTAAATCGATTGTGGAGAAATGCATACCCTCGATTCTAAGGGGGACGTGCTAAGAGCCACTAATGAAAACACAAAGAAGGTGCTTTGAAAAGGGAAACACGGTGCTACCAGTCAATCAGTCACACCCACTGCTGGGCCTATCACCTGAGAAAATGAGAATCAAAAAGTCACAGGCTGGCAATCCTGCACTCCAACAATATTTACCATAGCCAACACTTGGAAGCAATGAAAATGTCCATCAACCGAGGAATGCACAAAGTAGAAGTGATCCACGTGCACACTGGGAAATTACTCCAATAAAAACTAAAAATTAAATTAAAAATCCAACAAAAGTAAGGAGACATCAGCTTGTGTGGGTTTGTCTGGGCACACTCCACTCTAATTTATAACCGAGAAACACCACAGACCGCAAGGGCTTTTCCCTAGTTACCATGGTGGGGACATAGAAAGGCTGCCGCCCTCTGGCATTTACCTGCAAAAGCAGCTTTAAAGCCTGTGCTAATGGTTATTTCATAGGAACAAGTACTGCAGAACTGTAAATGAAACCTGCCCTCAAAATGTCTTGAGGGAGGTAATGGCCAAAACATTTCAAAATGTGACACATATTTTAAGAGATCACTTTGAAGAACTAAGGAGTAATCACAGCTTGAAAAATAAAAAGGACATGCCTTAAAGCTCAATTTCAACGGATAATGAGGCACATGCGAATTCAACCACAAAGAGGTATCAGCTCACACTTGTCAGAATAACCATCAGCAAGGAAACTACAAACAATAAATGCTGAAGGTGTTGTGGAGAAATGCATACCCTCAACTTCAAGTGGGACGTAACTTGAAAAGGGCCACGAATGAGAACAGAATGGAGGTGCCTTAAAAAGGTAAACATTGAGCTACCATATGATCCAGCAGGCCCACTCCTCCACCTATAATCTAAGAAGAAAGAATTGGAAAGACACAGGCAGGCAAATCTGCATGGCACATTATTACGATAGCCAAGATATGGAAGTAACCAAAAAGGCCACCAACATATGGGTGGACAAAGAAGAACTCCTCCATGTACAGATGGAATATTCGCTAGTGAAAAAAATGAAAAAATGCCATTTGCAGCACCATACATGAGCCTAGACATAATCACGCCACCTGTAGTAAGTGAGAAAGCAAAAGACACATATCCTATCATATAACTTTTAGGAGTTACTTAAAAATTGATAAAAATGAAGATATTTCCACAGAGAAAGGCAATCACAGATTCATTAAAATACTTATGGTTCACCAAATAGAAAGGGATGAGGATTGGATACATTACCATATTGGAGTTAACAGAGATATACATACCATGTGAATATATAATCACCAAAGACGTACGGAAGACCAGGAGAAGACTACTCAACATTGTGTCATAACCTACATGGGAAAAGGATGCGAGGAAGAATAGATACACGTATATGTGTGAAAGAACCACATCTTGCACACCTAGAACAAACAAACCATTGTAATCAAATTTGCTGGGATAAAAAATAAAAAGTAAATTACAATTATGAACAAGAAGTAATGAGACATAAACATAAAGTGCTTTTTTCCTGGCACATTCCATTCGAATTTACAACCTAGAACACCACTTCCATTAAGGCTCTGTTTCCCCAGTTACCAAATTTGGTAAAGGAGAAATGCTGCCACCTTGTGGCCGTTTCCTGCAAGAGCAGCTTTAAACTCACAGCTAATGGTCACTTAACATTCACAAGGACTCAGGGCTGTAAAGGACACCTGCCCTAAAAAATTGTGCTGAAGAAGGGAATGGACAAAAAAATTCAAAACAGGCAAATGTTTCAAGAAGAGAGTATGAGGAGTTAAGTTTTACTCACGCTCTTTTAAAAAAAAAGGAAAATGGATAAAAGCTCAACCTCAGGGAGTGTTAGACCCATGCAATCTAATCTACAAAAAGTTTCAACTTAGACCAGTCGACTGACCATCAGCAAAATGTCTACAAACAATAAATGCTGACGGGGTTTTCAAGAACTGTGTCCCCTCTACCTGCTGGTGAGACGTAAAGGGGTAACAGCCAATAATGAGAAGAGAAAGGATCTGTGTTTAAAAGTAAAAATGGAGGTACCATTCAGTCCAGCAGGCGCACCATTGGACCTCTCACCTGAGAAGACAAGAATCGAGAAGACACAGGCCGCAAAAGCTGCAGTGCAGCCTTATTCACATTAGCCAAGACAGTGAAGCAATCAAAATATCCAACAAGAGGTGAAAGGATAAAGAAGAAGTGGTCCATGTACAGAATGGAATATTAGGCATGGAAAACAATGAACCATTGCTCTTTGAGGCACCACAAATGAGTCTGGAGATAATCACGAAACATGAGGTAACTCGGAAACCAAAGACCTGTATTCTATGATATCACTTATAGGCGTTATCTAATAACTGACACAAATGAATATATTTCCACAGAGAAAGACACTCACAGACTTAGAAAACAAACTATGCTCATCTAAAAGGAAAGGTGGGGGGAATGGATAAGTTAAGATTAGTGTTGCTATATGTATACAAACACATAGTATATACATATGTCAAAAAGACCGACCATCTAGCAAGGGAGGTCTGTGGAACCCTCTGTAACATTTTACATGGGAAGAGGATCTGTACTTGAATAGACATATATAATGTACAAATGAACCAGATTGTGTACACCTAGGACAGACAATATTCGAAGTTTTACCCCAATTAAAAAAAATTTTAAAACCAAGAAGAAATAATGAGACATAAACTTATGGGGGTTTCTCCAGGCACATTCCAATTTAATTTACAACCTAAGAACACGACTTCCAGAAAGGCTCTGCTGCCCTAGTACCCAGATTTGGGAGTGGAGAAATGCTGCCTACTTGAGGCCACTTCCCACAACAGCAGCTTTAAACCCATTGCTAATGGTCACTAAATATTCACCAAACTTGCAGTTCGGGAAATGACACCTGCTCTCTAAAAAAATTCTGAGGTGGAAAATCGACCAAAAATTTCAAAATAGGGCAATCTTCCAAGAAGACATTTTCAAGAGATATATTGTACTCCCAACTGTTTCCTTTTTTTTAACAGAAAAGAAAACGGTGGAGAAAAATGATGAGTTTTACGAATTTTCAAAGACATGCAAACCCAAATTACAAAACCCTATCAGCACACAGCAGCCAGTAGGGCCATTAGCATAAAGGCAGCAAACAATAAATGCTAAATCGATTGTGGAGAAATGCATACACTCGATTCTAAGGGGGACGTGGTAAGAGCCACTAATGAAAACAGAAAGAAGGTGCTTTGAAAAGGGAAACACGGTGCTACCAGTCAATCAATCACACCCACTGCTGGGCCTATCACCTGAGAAAATGAGAATCAAAAAGTCACAGGCTGGCAATCCTGCACTCCAACAATATTTACCATAGCCAACACTTGGAAGCAATGAAAATGTCCATCAACCGAGGAATGCGCAAAGTAGAAGTGGTCCAAGTGCACACTGGGGAATTACTCCAATAAGAACTAAAAATTAAATTTAAAAATCCAACAAAAGTAAGGAGACATCAGCTTGTGTGGGTTTGTCCGGGCAAACTCCACTCTAATTTATAACCGAGAAACACCACAGGCCGCAAGGGCTTTTCCCTAGTTACCATGGTGGGGACATAGAAAGGCTGCCGCCCTCTGGCATTTACCTGCAAAAGCAGCTTTAAAGCCTGTGCTAATGGTCATTTCATAGGAACAAGTACTGCAGAACTGTAAATGAAACCTGCCCTCAAAATGTCTTGAGGGAGGTAATGGCCAAAACATTTCAAAATGTGACACATACTTTAAGAGAACACTTTGAAGAACTAAGGGGTAATCACAGGTTGAAAAATAAAAAGGACATGCCTTAAAGCTCAATTTCAACGGATTATGAGGCACATGCGAATTCAAGCACAAAGAGGTACCAGCTCACACTTGTCAGAATAACCATCAGCAAGGAAACTACAAACAATAAATGCTGAAGTTGTTGTGGAGAAATGCATACCCCCAACTTCCATTGGGACGTAACTTGGAAAGGGCCACGAATGAGAACAGAATGGAGGTGCCTTAAAAAGGTAAACATTGAGCTACCATATGATCCAGCAGGCCCACTCCTCGACCTATAATCTAAGAAGAGAGAATTGGAAAGACACAGGAAGGCAAATCTGCATGGCACAGTATTACGATAGCCAAGATATGGAAGTAACCAAAAAGTCCACCAACAGATGGGTGGACACAGAAGAACTCCTCCATGTACAGATGGAATATTCGCTAGTGAAAAAAATGAAACAATGCCATTTGCAGCACCATACATGAGTCTAGACATAATCACGCCACCTGTAGTAAGTGAGAAAGGAAAAGACACATATCCTATCATATCACTTTTAGGAGTTACTTAAAAATTGATACCAATGAAGATATTTCCACAGAGAAACGCAATCACAGTTTCATTAAAAAAAATCTTATGGTTCACCAAATAGAAAGGGATGAGGATTGGATACATTACCATATTGGGGTTAACAGAGATATACAAATCATGTGAAATATATAATCACCAAAGACGTACGGAAGACCAGGAGAAGACTACTCAACAGTGTGTCATAACCTACATGGGAAAAGGATGCGAGGAAGAATAGATACACGTATATGTGTGAAAGAACCACATCTTGCACACCTACAACAAACAAACCATTGTAATCAAATTTGCTGTGATAAAAAATAAAAAGTAAATTACAATTATGAACAAGAAGTAATGAGACATAAACATAAAGTGCTTTTTCCCTGGCACATTCCATTCGAATTTACAACCTAGAACACCACTTCCATTAAGGCTCTGTTTCCCCAGTTACCAAATTTGGTAAATGAGAAATGCTGCCACCTTGTGGCCGTTTCCTGCAAGAGCAGCTTTAAACTCACAGCTAATGGTCACTTAACATTCACAAGGACTCAGGGCTGTAAAGGACACCTGCCCTAAAAAATTGTGCTGAAGTAGGGAATGGACAAAAAAATTCAAAACAGGCAAATGTTTCAAGATGAGAGTATGAAGAGTTAAGTTTTACTCACGCTCTTTTAAAAAAAAAGGAAAATGCATAAAAGCTCAACCTCAGGGAGTGTTAGACCCATGCAATCTAATCTACAAAAAGTTTCAACTTAGACCAGTCGACTGACCATCAGCAAAATGTCTACAAACAATAAATGCTGACGGAGTTTTTAAGAACTGTGTCCCCTCTACCTGCTGGTGAGACGTAAAGGGGTAACAGCCAATAATGAGAACAGAAAGGAGCTGTGTTTAAAAGTAAAAATGGAGGTACCATTCAGTCCAGCAGGCGCACCATTGGACCTCTCACCTGAGAAGACAAGAATCGAGCAGACACAGGCCGCAAAAGCTGCAGTGCAGCCTTATTCACAATAGCCAAGACAGTGAAGCAATCAAAATATCCAACAAGAGGTGAATGGATAAAGAAGAAGTGGTCCATGTACACAAGGGAATATTAGCCATGGAAAACAATGAACCATTGCTCTTTGAGGCACCACAAATGAGTCTGGAGATAATCACGAAACATGAGGTAACTCGGAAACCAAAGACCTGTATTCTATGATATCACTTATAGGCGTTATCTAATAACTGACACAAATGAATATATTTCCACAGAGAAAGACACTCACAGACTTAGAAAACAAACTATGCTCATCTAAAAGGAAAGGTGGGAGGAATGGATAAGTTAAGATTAGTGTTGCTCTATGTATACAAACACATAGTATATACATATCACAAAAAGACCGACCATGTAGCAAGGGAGGTCTGTGGAACCCTCTGTAACATTTTACATGGGAAGAGGATCTGTACTTGAATAGACATATATAAAGTACAAATGAACCAGATTGTGTACACCTAGGACAAACAATATTCTAAGCTTTACACCAATTAAAAAAAAATTAAAACCAAGAAGAAATAATGAGACATAAACTTATGGGGGTTTCTCCATGCACATTCCAATTTAATTTACAACCTAGGAACACGACTTCCAGAAAGGCTCTGCTGCCCTAGTACCCAGATTTGGGAGTGGAGAAATGCTGCCTGCTTGAGGTCACTTCCCACAACAGCAGCTTTAAACCCATTGCCAAAGGTCACTAAATATTCACCAAACTTGCAGTTCGGGAAATGACACCTGCTCTCTAAAAAAATTCTGGGGTGGATAATAGACCAAAAATTTCAAAATAGGGCAACCTTCCAAGAAGAAAATTTCAAGAGATATATTGTACTCCCAACTGTTTCCTTTTTTTAACAGAAAAGTAAACGGTGGAGAAAAATGATGAGTTTTACGAATTTTCAAAGACATGCAAACCCAAATTACACAACCCTATCAGCACACAGCAGCCAGTAGGGCCATTAGCATATATGCTGCAAACAATAAATGCTAAATCGATTGTGGAGAAATGCATACCCTCGATTCTAAGGGGGACGTGGTAAGAGCCACTAATGAAAACACAAAGAAGGTGCTTTGAAAAGGGAAACACGGTGCTACCAGTTAATCAGTCACACCCACTGCTGGGCCTATCACCTGAGAAAATGAGAATCAAAAAGTCACAGGCTGGCAATCCTGCACTCCAACAATATTTACCATAGCCAACACTTGGAAGCAATGAAAATGTCCATCAACAGAGGAATGCGCAAAGTAGAAGTGGTCCACGTGCACACTGGGGAATTACTCCAATAAAAACTAAAAATTAAATTTAAAAATCCAACAAAAGTAAGGAGACATCAGCTTGTGTGGGTTTGTCCGGGCACACTCCACTCTAATTTATAACCGAGAAACACCACAGGCCGCAAGGGCTTTTCCCTATTTACCATGGTGGGGACATAGAAAGGCTGCCGCCCTCTGGCATTTACCTGCAAAAGCAGCTTTAAAGCCTGTGCTAATGGTCATTTCATAGGAACAAGTACTGCAGAACTGTAAATGAAACCTGCCCTCAAAATGTCTTGAGGGAGGTAATGGCCAAAACATTTCAAAATGTGACACATACTTTAAGAGAACACTTTGAAGAACTAAGGGGTAATCACAGGTTGAAAAATAAAAAGGACATGCCTTAAAGCTCAATTTCAACGGATTATGAGGCACATGCGAATTCAACCACAAAGAGGTATTAGCTCACACTTGTCAGAATAACCATCAGCAAGGAAACTACAAACAATAAATGCTGAAGGTGTTGTGGAGAAATATATACCCCCAACTTCAAGTGGGACGTAACTTGGAAAGGGCCATGAATGAGAACAGAATGGAGGTGCCTTAAAAAGGTAAACATTGAGCTACCGTATGATCCAGCAGGCCCACTCCTCGACCTATAATCTAAGAAGAAAGAATTGGAAAGACACAGGCAGGCAAATCTGCATGGCACAGTATTACGATAGCCAAGATATGGAAGTAACCAAAAAGTCCACCAACAGATGGGTGGACAAAGAAGAACTCCTCCATGTACAGATGGAATATTCGCTAGTGAAAAAAATGAAACAATGCCATTTGCAGCACCATACATGAGCCTAGACATAATCACGCCACCTGTAGTAAGTGAGAAAGCAAAAGACACATATCCTATCATATCACTTTTAGGAGTTACTTAAAAATTGATATAAATGAAGATATTTCCACAGAGAAAGGCAATCACAGATTCATTAAAATACTTATGGTTCACCAAATAGAAAGGGATGAGGATTGGATACATTACCATATTGGGGTTAACAGAGATATACAAACCATGTGAAATATATAATCACCAAAGACGTACGGAAGACCAGGAGAAGACTACTCAACATTGTGTCATAACCTACATGGGAAAAGGATGCGAGGAAGAATAGATACACGTATATGTGTGAAAGAACCACATCTTCCACACCTAGAACAAACAAACCATTGTAATCAAATTTGCTGGGATAAAAAATAAAAAGTAAATTACAATTATGAACAAGAAGTAATGAGACATAAACATAAAGTGCTTTTTTCCTGGCACATTCCATTCGAATTTACAACCTAGAACACCACTTCCATTAAGGCTCTGTTTCCCCAGTTACAAAATTTGGTAAAGGAGAAATGCTGCCACCTTGTGGCCGTTTCCTGCAAGAGCAGCTTTAAACTCACAGCTAATGGTCACTTAACATTCACAAGGACTCAGGGCTGTAAAGGACACCTGCCCTAAAAAATTGTGCTGAAGTAGGGAATGGACAAAAAAATTCAAAACAGGCAAATGTTTCAAGATGAGAGTATGAAGACTTAAGTTTTACTCACGCTCTTTTAAAAAAAAAAAAGGAAAATGTATAAAAGCTCAACCTCAGGGAGTGTTAGACCCATGCAATCTAATCTACAAAAAGTTTCAACTTAGACCAGTCGACTGACCATCAGCAAAAAATCTACAAACAATAACTCCTGAAGGGATTTTAGAGAACTGTGTCCGCTCTACCTGCTGGTGAGACGAAAAGGGGTAACAGCCAATAATGAGAACAGAAAGGAGCTGTGTTTAAAAGTAAAAATGGAGGTACCATTCAATCCAGCAGGCGCACCATTGGACCTCTCACCTGAGAAGACAAGAATCGAGAAGACACAGGCCGCAAAAGCTGCAGTGCAGCCTTATTCACAATAGCCAAGACAGTGAAGCAATCAAAATATCCAACAAGAGGTGAATGGATAAAGAAGAAGTGGTCCATGTACACAATGGAATATTAGCCATGGAAAACAATGAACCATTGCTCTTTGAGGCACCACAAATGAGTCTGGAGATAATCACGAAACATGAGGTAACTCGGAAACCAAAGACCTGTATTCTATGATATCACTTATAGGCGTTATCTAATAACTGACACAAATGAATATATTTCCACAGAGAAAGACACTCACAGACTTAGAAAACAAACTATGCTCATCTAAAAGGAAAGGTGGGGGGAATGGATAAGTTAAGATTAGTGTTGCTCTATGTATACAAACACATAGTATATACATATCTCAAAAAGACCGACCATGTAGCAAGGGAGGTCTGTGGAACCCTCTGTAACATTTTACATGGGAAGAGGATCTGTACTTGAATAGACATATATAATGTACAAATGAACCAGATTGTGTACACCTAGGACAAACAATATTCTAAGCTTTACCCCAATTAAAAAAAAATTTAAAACCAAGAAGAAATAATGAGACATAAACTTATGGGGGTTTCTCCATGCACATTCCAATTTAATTTACAACCTAGGAACACGACTTCCAGAAAGGCTCTGCTGCCCTAGTACCCAGATTTGGGAGTGGAGAAATGCTGCCTGCTTGAGGTCACTTCCCACAACAGCAGCTTTAAACCCATTGCTAAAGGTAACTAAATATTCACCAAACTTGCAGTTCAGGAAATGACACCTGCTCTCTAAAAAAATTCTGGGGTGGAAAATCGACCAAAAATTTCAAAATAGGGCAACCTTCCAAGAAGAAAATTTCAAGAGATATATTGTACTCCCAACTGTTTCCTTTTTTTTAACAGAAAAGTAAACGGTGGAGAAAAATGATGAGTTTTACGAATTTTCAAAGACATGCAAACCCAAATTACACAACCCTACCAGCACACAGCAGCCAGTAGGGCCATTAACATACATGCTGCAAACAATAAATGCTAAATCGATTGTGGAGAAATGCATACCCTCGATTCTAAGGGGGACGTGCTAAGAGCCACTAATGAAAACACAAAGAAGGTGCTTTGAAAAGGGAAACACGGTGCTACCAGTCAATCAGTCACACCCACTGCTGGGCCTATCACCTGAGAAAATGAGAATCAAAAAGTCACAGGCTGGCAATCCTGCACTCCAACAATATTTACCATAGCCAACACTTGGAAGCAATGAAAATGTCCATCAACCGAGGAATGCACAAAGTAGAAGTGATCCACGTGCACACTGGGAAATTACTCCAATAAAAACTAAAAATTAAATTAAAAATCCAACAAAAGTAAGGAGACATCAGCTTGTGTGGGTTTGTCTGGGCACACTCCACTCTAATTTATAACCGAGAAACACCACAGACCGCAAGGGCTTTTCCCTAGTTACCATGGTGGGGACATAGAAAGGCTGCCGCCCTCTGGCATTTACCTGCAAAAGCAGCTTTAAAGCCTGTGCTAATGGTCATTTCATAGGAACAAGTACTGCAGAACTGTAAATGAAACCTGCCCTCAAAATGTCTTGAGGGAGGTAATGGCCAAAACATTTCAAAATGTGACACATATTTTAAGAGATCACTTTGAAGAACTAAGGAGTAATCACAGCTTGAAAAATAAAAAGGACATGCCTTAAAGCTCAATTTCAACGGATAATGAGGCACATGCGAATTCAACCACAAAGAGGTATCAGCTCACACTTGTCAGAATAACCATCAGCAAGGAAACTACAAACAATAAATGCTGAAGGTGTTGTGGAGAAATGCATACCCTCAACTTCAAGTGGGACGTAACTTGAAAAGGGCCACGAATGAGAACAGAATGGAGGTGCCTTAAAAAGGTAAACATTGAGCTACCATATGATCCAGCAGGCCCACTCCTCCACCTATAATCTAAGAAGAAAGAATTGGAAAGACACAGGCAGGCAAATCTGCATGGCACATTATTACGATAGCCAAGATATGGAAGTAACCAAAAAGGCCACCAACATATGGGTGGACAAAGAAGAACTCCTCCATGTACAGATGGAATATTCGCTAGTGAAAAAAATGAAAAAATGCCATTTGCAGCACCATACATGAGCCTAGACATAATCACACCACCTGTAGTAAGTGAGAAAGCAAAAGACACATATCCTATCATATAACTTTTAGGAGTTACTTAAAAATTGATAAAAATGAAGATATTTCCACAGAGAAAGGCAATCACAGATTCATTAAAATACTTATGGTTCACCAAATAGAAAGGGATGAGGATTGGATACATTACCATATTGGAGTTAACAGAGATATACATACCATGTGAATATATAATCACCAAAGACGTACGGAAGACCAGGAGAAGACTACTCAACATTGTGTCATAACCTACATGGGAAAAGGATGCGAGGAAGAATAGATACACGTATATGTGTGAAAGAACCACATCTTGCACACCTAGAACAAACAAACCATTGTAATCAAATTTGCTGGGATAAAAAATAAAAAGTAAATTACAATTATGAACAAGAAGTAATGAGACATAAACATAAAGTGCTTTTTTCCTGGCACATTCCATTCGAATTTACAACCTAGAACACCACTTCCATTAAGGCTCTGTTTCCCCAGTTACCAAATTTGGTAAAGGAGAAATGCTGCCACCTTGTGGCCGTTTCCTGCAAGAGCAGCTTTAAACTCACAGCTAATGGTCACTTAACATTCACAAGGACTCAGGGCTGTAAAGGACACCTGCCCTAAAAAATTGTGCTGAAGTAGGAAATGGACAAAAAAATTCAAAACAGGCAAATGTTTCAAGAAGAGAGTATGAGGAGTTAAGTTTTACTCACGCTCTTTTAAAAAAAAAGGAAAATGGATAAAAGCTCAACCTCAGGGAGTGTTAGACCCATGCAATCTAATCTACAAAAAGTTTCAACTTAGACCAGTCGACTGACCATCAGCAAAATGTCTACAAACAATAAATGCTGACGGGGTTTTCAAGAAATGTGTCCCCTCTACCTGCTGGTGAGACGTAAAGGGGTAACAGCCAATAATGAGAAGAGAAAGGATCTGTGTTTAAAAGTAAAAATGGAGGTACCATTCAGTCCAGCAGGCGCACCATTGGACCTCTCACCTGAGAAGACAAGAATCGAGAAGACACAGGCCGCAAAAGCTGCAGTGCAGCCTTATTCACATTAGCCAAGACAGTGAAGCAATCAAAATATCCAACAAGAGGTGAAAGGATAAAGAAGAAGTGGTCCATGTACAGAATGGAATATTAGGCATGGAAAACAATGAACCATTGCTCTTTGAGGCACCACAAATGAGTCTGGAGATAATCACGAAACATGAGGTAACTCGGAAACCAAAGACCTGTATTCTATGATATCACTTATAGGCGTTATCTAATAACTGACACAAATGAATATATTTCCACAGAGAAAGACACTCACAGACTTAGAAAACAAACTATGCTCATCTAAAAGGAAAGGTGGGGGGAATGGATAAGTTAAGATTAGTGTTGCTATATGTATACAAACACATAGTATATACATATGTCAAAAAGACCGACCATCTAGCAAGGGAGGTCTGTGGAACCCTCTGTAACATTTTACATGGGAAGAGGATCTGTACTTGAATAGACATATATAATGTACAAATGAACCAGATTGTGTACACCTAGGACAGACAATATTCGAAGTTTTACCCCAATTAAAAAAAATTTTAAAACCAAGAAGAAATAATGAGACATAAACTTATGGGGGTTTCTCCAGGCACATTCCAATTTAATTTACAACCTAAGAACACGACTTCCAGAAAGGCTCTGCTGCCCTAGTACCCAGATTTGGGAGTGGAGAAATGCTGCCTACTTGAGGCCACTTCCCACAACAGCAGCTTTAAACCCATTGCTAATGGTCACTAAATATTCACCAAACTTGCAGTTCGGGAAATGACACCTGCTCTCTAAAAAAATTCTGAGGTGGAAAATCGACCAAAAATTTCAAAATAGGGCAATCTTCCAAGAAGACATTTTCAAGAGATATATTGTACTCCCAACTGTTTCCTTTTTTTTAACAGAAAAGAAAACGGTGGAGAAAAATGATGAGTTTTACGAATTTTCAAAGACATGCAAACCCAAATTACAAAACCCTATCAGCACACAGCAGCCAGTAGGGCCATTAGCATAAAGGCAGCAAACAATAAATGCTAAATCGATTGTGGAGAAATGCATACACTCGATTCTAAGGGGGACGTGGTAAGAGCCACTAATGAAAACAGAAAGAAGGTGCTTTGAAAAGGGAAACACGGTGCTACCAGTCAATCAATCACACCCACTGCTGGGCCTATCACCTGAGAAAATGAGAATCAAAAAGTCACAGGCTGGCAATCCTGCACTCCAACAATATTTACCATAGCCAACACTTGGAAGCAATGAAAATGTCCATCAACCGAGGAATGCGCAAAGTAGAAGTGGTCCAAGTGCACACTGGGGAATTACTCCAATAAGAACTAAAAATTAAATTTAAAAATCCAACAAAAGTAAGGAGACATCAGCTTGTGTGGGTTTGTCCGGGCAAACTCCACTCTAATTTATAACCGAGAAACACCACAGGCCGCAAGGGCTTTTCCCTAGTTACCATGGTGGGGACATAGAAAGGCTGCCGCCCTCTGGCATTTACCTGCAAAAGCAGCTTTAAAGCCTGTGCTAATGGTCATTTCATAGGAACAAGTACTGCAGAACTGTAAATGAAACCTGCCCTCAAAATGTCTTGAGGGAGGTAATGGCCAAAACATTTCAAAATGTGACACATACTTTAAGAGAACACTTTGAAGAACTAAGGGGTAATCACAGGTTGAAAAATAAAAAGGACATGCCTTAAAGCTCAATTTCAACGGATTATGAGGCACATGCGAATTCAAGCACAAAGAGGTACCAGCTCACACTTGTCAGAATAACCATCAGCAAGGAAACTACAAACAATAAATGCTGAAGTTGTTGTGGAGAAATGCATACCCCCAACTTCCATTGGGACGTAACTTGGAAAGGGCCACGAATGAGAACAGAATGGAGGTGCCTTAAAAAGGTAAACATTGAGCTACCATATGATCCAGCAGGCCCACTCCTCGACCTATAATCTAAGAAGAGAGAATTGGAAAGACACAGGAAGGCAAATCTGCATGGCACAGTATTACGATAGCCAAGATATGGAAGTAACCAAAAAGTCCACCAACAGATGGGTGGACACAGAAGAACTCCTCCATGTACAGATGGAATATTCGCTAGTGAAAAAAATGAAACAATGCCATTTGCAGCACCATACATGAGTCTAGACATAATCACGCCACCTGTAGTAAGTGAGAAAGGAAAAGACACATATCCTATCATATCACTTTTAGGAGTTACTTAAAAATTGATACCAATGAAGATATTTCCACAGAGAAACGCAATCACAGTTTCATTAAAAAAAATCTTATGGTTCACCAAATAGAAAGGGATGAGGATTGGATACATTACCATATTGGGGTTAACAGAGATATACAAATCATGTGAAATATATAATCACCAAAGACGTACGGAAGACCAGGAGAAGACTACTCAACAGTGTGTCATAACCTACATGGGAAAAGGATGCGAGGAAGAATAGATACACGTATATGTGTGAAAGAACCACATCTTGCACACCTAGAACAAACAAACCATTGTAATCAAATTTGCTGTGATAAAAAATAAAAAGTAAATTACAATTATGAACAAGAAGTAATGAGACATAAACATAAAGTGCTTTTTCCCTGGCACATTCCATTCGAATTTACAACCTAGAACACCACTTCCATTAAGGCTCTGTTTCCCCAGTTACCAAATTTGGTAAATGAGAAATGCTGCCACCTTGTGGCCGTTTCCTGCAAGAGCAGCTTTAAACTCACAGCTAATGGTCACTTAACATTCACAAGGACTCAGGGCTGTAAAGGACACCTGCCCTAAAAAATTGTGCTGAAGTAGGGAATGGACAAAAAAATTCAAAACAGGCAAATGTTTCAAGATGAGAGTATGAAGAGTTAAGTTTTACTCACGCTCTTTTAAAAAAAAAGGAAAATGCATAAAAGCTCAACCTCAGGGAGTGTTAGACCCATGCAATCTAATCTACAAAAAGTTTCAACTTAGACCAGTCGACTGACCATCAGCAAAATGTCTACAAACAATAAATGCTGACGGAGTTTTTAAGAACTGTGTCCCCTCTACCTGCTGGTGAGACGTAAAGGGGTAACAGCCAATAATGAGAACAGAAAGGAGCTGTGTTTAAAAGTAAAAATGGAGGTACCATTCAGTCCAGCAGGCGCACCATTGGACCTCTCACCTGAGAAGACAAGAATCGCGCAGACACAGGCCGCAAAAGCTGCAGTGCAGCCTTATTCACAATAGCCAAGACAGTGAAGCAATCAAAATATCCAACAAGAGGTGAATGGATAAAGAAGAAGTGGTCCATGTACACAAGGGAATATTAGCCATGGAAAACAATGAACCATTGCTCTTTGAGGCACCACAAATGAGTCTGGAGATAATCACGAAACATGAGGTAACTCGGAAACCAAAGACCTGTATTCTATGATATCACTTATAGGCGTTATCTAATAACTGACACAAATGAATATATTTCCACAGAGAAAGACACTCACAGACTTAGAAAACAAACTATGCTCATCTAAAAGGAAAGGTGGGGGGAATGGATAAGTTAAGATTAGTGTTGCTATATGTATACAAACACATAGTATATACATATCTCAAAAAGACCGACCATCTAGCAAGGGAGGTCTGTGGAACACTCTGTAACATTTTACATGGGAAGAGGATCTGTACTTGAATAGACATATATAATGTACAAATGAACCAGATTGTGTACACCTAGGACAGACAATATTCGAAGCTTTACCCCAATTAAAAAAAATTTTAAAACCAAGAAGAAATAATGAGACATAAACTTATGGGGGTTTCTCCAGGCACATTCCAATTTAATTTACAACCTAGGAACACGACTTCCAGAAAGGCTCTGCTGCCCTAGTACCCAGATTTGGGAGTGGAGAAATGCTGCCTACTTGAGGCCACTTCCCACAACAGCAGCTTTAAACCCATTGCTAATGGTCACTAAATATTCACCAAACTTGCAGTTCGGGAAATGACACCTGCTCTCTAAATAAATTGTGAGGTGGAAAATCGACCAAAAATTTCAAAATAGGGCAACCTTCCAAGAAGACATTTTCAAGAGATATATTGTACTCCCAACTGTTTCCTTTTTTTTAACAGAAAAGAAAACGGTGGCGAAACATGATGAGTTTTACGAATTTTCAAAGACATGCAAACCCAAATTACAAAACCCTATCAGCATACAGCAGCCAGTAGGGCCATTAGCATAAAGGCAGCAAACAATAAATGCTAAATCGATTGTGGAGAAATGCATACCCTCGATTCTAAGGGGGACGTGGTAAGAGCCACTAATGAAAACACAAAGAAGGTGCTTTGAAAAGGGAAACACGGTGCTACCAGTCAATCAATCACACCCACTGCAGGGCCTATCAACTGAGAAAATGAGAATCAAAAAGTCACAGGCTGGCAATCCTGCACTCCAACAATATTTACCAGAGCCAACACTTGGAAGCAATGAAAATGTCCATCAACCGAGGAATGTGCAAAGTAGAAGTGGTCCACGTGCACACTGGGGAATTACTCCAATAAAAACTAAAAATTAAATTTAAAAATCCAACAAAAGTAAGGAGACATCAGCTTGTGTGGGTTTGTCCGGGCACACTCCACTCTAATTTATAACCGAGAAACACCACAGGCCGCAAGGGCTTTCCCTAGTTACCATGGTGGGGACATAGAAAGGCTGCCGCCCTCTGGCATTTACCTGCAAAAGCAGCTTTAAAGCCTGTGCTATTGGTCATTTCATAGTAACAAGTACTGCAGAACTGTAAATGAAACCTGCCCTCAAAATGTCTTGAGGGAGGTAATGGCCAAAACATTTCAAAATGTGACACATACTTTAAGAGAACACTTTGAAGAACTAAGGGGCAAACAGAGGTTGAAAAATAAAAAGGACATGCCTTAAAGCTCAATTTCAACGGATTATGAGGCACAGGCGAATTCAACCACAAAGAGGTATCAGCTCACACTTGTCAGAATAACCATCAGCAAGGAAACTACAAACAATAAATGCTGAAGGTGTTGTGGAGAAATGCATACCCTCAACTTCAAGTGGGACGTAACTTGAAAAGGGCCACGAATGAGAACAGAATGGAGGTGCCTTAAAAAGGTAAACATTGAGCTACCGTATGATCCAGCAGGCCCACTCCTCGACCTGTAATCTAAGAAGAAAGAATTGGAAAGACACAGGCAGGCAAATCTGCATGGCACAGTATTACAATAGCCAAGATATGGAAGTAACCAAAAAGTCCACCAACAGATGGGTGGAAAAAGAAGAACTCCTCCATGTACAGATGGAATATTCGCTAGTGAAAAAAATGAAACAATGCCATTTACAGCACCATACATGAGTCTAGACGTAATCATGCCACCTGTAGTAAGTGAGAAAGCAAAAGACACATATCCTATCATATCACTTTTAGGAGTTACTTAAAAATTGATACCAATGAAGATATTTCCACAGAGAAAGGCAATCACAGATTCATTAAAAAAACTGATGGTTCACCAAATAGAAAGGGATGAGGATTGGATACCTTACCATATTGGAGTTAACAGAGCTATACATACCATGTGAAATATATAATCACCAAAGACGTACGGAAGACCAGGAGAAGACTACTCAACATTGTGTCATAACCTACATGGGAAAAGGATGCGAGGAAGAATAGATACACGTATATGTGTGAAAGAACCACATCTTGCACACCTAGAACAAACAAACCATTGTAATCAAATTTGCTGGGATAAAAAATAAAAAGTAAATTACAATTATGAACAAGAAGTAATGAGACATAAACATAAAGTGCTTTTTTCCTGGCACATTCCATTCGAATTTACAACCTAGAACACCACTTCCATTAAGGCTCTGTTTCCCCAGTTACCAAATTTGGTAAAGGAGAAATGCTGCCAACTTCTGGCCGTTTCCTGCAAGAGCAGCTTTAAACTCACAGCTAATGGTCACTTAACATTCACAAGGACTCAGGGCTGTAAAGGACACCTGCCCTAAAAAATTGTGCTGAAGTAGGGAATGGACAAAAAAATTCACAACAGGCAAATGTTTCAAGAAGAGAGTATGAGGAGTAAAGTTTTACTCACGCTCGTTAAAAAAAAAAGGAAAATGGATAAAAGCTCAACCTCAGGGAGTGTTAGACCCATGCAATCTAATCTACAAAAAGTTTCAACTTAGACCAGTCGACTGACCATCAGCAAAATGTCTACAAATAATAAATGCTGACGGGGTTTTTAAGAACTGTGTCCCCTCTACCTGCTGGTGACACGTAAAGGGGTAACAGCCAATAATGAGAAGAGAAAGGAGCTGTGTTTAAAAGTAAAAATGGAGGTACCATTCAATCCAGCAGGCGCACCATTGGACCTCTCACCTGAGAAGACAAGAATCGAGAAGACACAGGCCGCAAAAGCTGCAGTGCAGCCTTATTCACAATAGCCAAGACAGTGAAGCAATCAAAATATCCAACAAGAGGTGAATGGATAAAGAAGAAGTGGTCCATGTACACAATGGAATATTAGCCATGGAAAACAATGAACCATTGCTCTTTGAGGCACCACAAATGAGTCTGGAGATAATCACGAAACATGAGGTAACTCGGAAACCAAAGACCTGTATTCTATGATATCACTTATAGGCGTTATCTAATAACTGACACAAATGAATATATTTCCACAGAGAAAGACACTCACAGACTTAGAAAACAAACTATGCTCATCTAAAAGGAAAGGTGGGGGGAATGGATAAGTTAAGATTAGTGTTGCCATATGTATACAAACACATAGTATATACATATCTCAAAAAGACCGACCATCTAGCAAGGGAGGTCTGTGGAACCCTCTGTAACATTTTACATGGGAAGAGGATCTGTACTTGAATAGACATATATAATGTACAAATGAACCAGATTGAGTACACCTAGGACAGACAATATTCGAAGCTTTACCGCAATTAAAAAAAAATTTAAAACCAAGAAGAAATAATGAGACATAAACTTATGGGGGTTTCTCCAGGCACATTCCAATTTAATTTACAACCTAGGAACACGACTTCCAGAAAGGCTCTGCTGCCCTAGTACCCAGATTTGGGAGTGGAGAAATGCTGCCTACTTGAGGCCACTTCCCACAACAACAGCTTTAAACCCATTGCTAATGGTCACTAAATATTCACCAAACTTGCAGTTCGGGAAATGACACCTGCTCTCTAAAAAAATTCTGAGGTGGAAAATCGACCAAAAATTTCAAAATAGGGCAACCTTCCAAGAAGACATTTTCAAGAGATATATTGTACTCCCAACTGTTTCCTTTTTTTTAACAGAAAAGAAAACGGTGGAGAAACATGATGAGTTTTACGAATTTTCAAAGACATGCAAACCCAAATTACAAAACCCTATCAGCATACAGCAGCCAGTAGGGCCATTAGCATAAAGGCAGCAAACAATAAATGCTAAATCGATTGTGGAGAAATGCATACCCTCGATTCTAAGGGGGACGTGGTAAGAGCCACTAATGAAAACACAAAGAAGGTGCTTTGAAAAGGGAAACACGGTGCTACCAGTCAATCAATCACACCCACTGCTGGGCCTATCAACTGAGAAAATGAGAATCAAAAAGTCACAGGCTGGCAATCCTGCACTCCAACAATATTTACCAGAGCCAACACTTGGAAGCAATGAAAATGTCCATCAACTGAGGAATGCGCAAAGTAGAAGTGGTCCACGTGCACACTGGGGAATTACTCCAATAAAAACTAAAAATTAAATTTAAAAATCCAACAAAAGTAAGGAGACATCAGCTTGTGTGGGTTTGTCCGGGCACACTCCACTCTAATTTATAACCGAGAAACACCACAGGCCTCAAGGGCTTTTCCCTAGTTACCATGGTGGGGACATAGAAAGGCTGCCGCCCTCTGGCATTTACCTGCAAAAGCAGCTTTAAAGCCTGTGCTAATGGTCATTTCATAGGAACAAGTACTGCAGAACTGTAAATGAAAGCTACCCTCAAAATGTCTTGAGGGAGGTAATGGCCAAAACTTTTCAAAATGTGACACATACTTTAAGAGAACACTTTGAAGAACTAAGGGGTAATCACAGGTTGAAAAATAAAAAGGACATGCCTTAAAGCTCAATTTCAACGGATTATGAGGCACAGGCGAATTCAACCACAAAGAGGTATCAGCTCACACTTGTCAGAATAAACATCAGCAAGGAAACTACAAACAATAAATGCTGAAGGTGTTGTGGAGAAATGCATACCCTCAACTTCAAGTGGGACGTAACTTGAAAAGGGCCACGAATGAGAACACAATGGAGGTGCCTTAAAAAGGTAAACATTGAGCTACCGTATGATCCAGCAGGCCCACTCCTCGACCTATAATCTAAGAAGAAAGAATTGGAAAGACACAGGCAGGCAAATCTGCATGGCACAGTATTACAATAGCCAAGATATGGAAGTAACCAAAAAGTCCACCAACAGATGGGTGGACAAAGAAGAACTCCTCCATGTACAGATGGAATATTCGCTAGTGAAAAAAATGAAACAATGCCATTTACAGCACCATACATGAGTCTAGACGTAATCACGCCACCTGTAGTAAGTGAGAAAGCAAAAGACACATATCCTATCATATCACTTTTAGGAGTTACTTAAAAATTGATACCAAGGAAGATATTTCCACAGAGAAAGGCAATCACAGATTCATTAAAAAAACTTATGGTTCACCAAATAGAAAGGGATGAGGATTGGATACATTACCATATTGGGGTTAACAGAGATATACATACCATGTGAAATATATAATCACCAAAGACGTACGGAAGACCAGGAGAAGAGTACTCAACATTGTGTCATAACCTATATGGGAAAAGGATGCGAGGAAGAATAGATACACGTATATGTGTGAAAGAACCACATCTTGCACACCTAGAACAAACAAACCATTGTAATCAAATTTGCTGGGATCAAAAATAAAAAGTAAATTACAATTATGAACAAGAAGTAATGAGACATAAACATAAAGTGCTTTTTTCCTGGCACATTCCATTCGAATTTACAACCTAGAACACCACTTCCATTAAGGCTCTGTTTCCCCAGTTACCAAATTTGGTAAAGGAGAAATGCTGCCACCTTGTGGCCGTTTCCTGCAAGAGCAGCTTTAAACTCACAGCTAATGGTCACTTAACATTCACAAGGACTCAGGGCTGTAAAGGACACCTGCCCTAAAAAATTGTGCTGAAGTAGGAAATGGACAAAAAAATTCAAAACAGGCAAATGTTTCAAGAAGAGAGTATGAGTAGTTAAGTTTTACTCACGCTGTTTTAAAAAAAAAGGAAAATGGATAAAAGCTCAACCTCAGGGAGTGTTAGACCCATGCAATCTAATCTACAAAAAGTTTCAACTTAGACCAGTCGACTGACCATCAGCAAAATGTCTACAAACAATAAATGCTGACGGGGTTTTTAAGAACTGTGTCCCCTCTACCTGCTGGTGAGACGTAAAGGGGTAACAGCCAATAATGAGAAGAGAAAGGATCTGTGTTTAAAAGTAAAAATGGAGGTACCATTCAGTCCAGCAGGCGCACCATTGGACCTCTCACCTGAGAAGACAAGAATCGAGAAGACACAGGCCGCAAAAGCTGCAGTGCAGCCTTTTTCACATTAGCCAAGACAGTGAAGCAATCAAAATATCCAACAAGAGGTGAATGGATAAAGAAGAAGTGGTCCATGTACACAATGGAATATTAGCCATGGAAAACAATGAACCATTGCTCTTTGAGGCACCACAAATGAGTCTGGAGATAATCACGAAACATGAGGTAACTCGGAAACCAAAGACCTGTATTCTATGATATCACTTATAGGCGTTATCTAATAACTGACACAAATGAATATATTTCCACAGAGAAAGACACACACAGACTTAGAAACAAACTATGCTCATCTAAAAGGAAAGGTGGGGGGAATGGATAAGTTAAGATTAGTGTTGCTATATGTATACAAACACATAGTATATACATATCTCAAAAAGACCGACCATCTAGCAAGGGAGGTCTGTGGAACCCTCTGTAACATTTTACATGGGAAGAGGATCTGTACTTGAATAGACATATATAATGTACAAATGAACCAGATTGTGTACACCTAGGACAGACAATATTCGAAGCTTTACCCCAATTAAAAAAAATTTTAAAACCAAGAAGAAATAATGAGACATAAACTTATGGGGGTTTCTCCAGGCACATTCCAATTTAATTTACAACCTAGGAACACGACTTCCAGAAAGGCTCTGCTGCCCTAGTACCCAGATTTGGGAGTGGAGAAATGCTGCCTACTTGAGGCCACTTCCCACAACAGCAGCTTTAAACGCATTGCTAATGGTCACTAAATAATCACCAAACTTGCAGTTCGGGAAATGACACCTGCTCTCTAAAAAAATTCTGAGGTGGAAAATCGACCAAAAATTTCAAAATAGGGCAACCTTCCAAGAAGACATTTTCAAGAGATTTATTGTACTCCCAACTGTTTCCTTTTTTTTAACAGAAAAGAAAACGGTGGAGAAACATGATGAGTTTTACGAATTTTCAAAGACGTGCTAACCCAAATTACAAAACCCTATCAGCATACAGCAGCCAGTAGGGCCATTAGCATAAAGGCAGCAAACAATAAATGCTAAATCGATTGTGGAGAAATGCATACCCTCGATTCTAAGGGGGACGTGGTAAGAGCCACTAATGAAAACACAAAGAAGGTGCTTTGAAAAGGGAAACACGGTGCTACCAGTCAATCAATCACACCCACTGCTGGGCCTATCAACTGAGAAAATGAGAATCAAAAAGTCACAGGCTGGCAATCCTGCACTCCAACAATATTTACCACAGCCAACACTTGGAAGCAATGAAAATGTCCATCAACTGAGGAATGCGCAAAGTAGAAGTGGTCCACGTGCACACTGGGGAATTACTCCAATAAAAACTAAAAATTAAATTTAAAAATCCAACAAAAGTAAGGAGACATCAGCTTGTGTGGGTTTGTCCGGGCACACTCCACTCTAATTTATAACCGAGAAACACCACAGGCCGCAAGGGCTTTTCCCTAGTTACCATGGTGGGGACATAGAAAGGCTGCCGCGCTCTGGCATTTACCTGCAAAAGCAGCTTTAAAGCCTGTGCTAATGGTCATTTCATAGGAACAAGTACTGCAGAACTGTAAATGAAACCTACCCTCAAAATGTCTTGAGGGAGGTAATGGCCAAAACATTTCAAAATGTGACACATACTTTAAGAGAACACTTTGAAGAACTAAGGGGTAATCACAGGTTGAAAAATAAAAAGGACATGCCTTAAAGCTCAATTTCAACGGATTATGAGGCACAGGCGAATTCAACCACAAAGTGGTATCAGCTCACACGTGTCAGAATAACCATCAGCATGGAAACTACAAACAATAAATGCTGAAGGTGTTGTGGAGAAATGCATACCCTCAACTTCATGTGGGACGTAACTTGAAAAGGGCCACGAATGAGAACAGAATGGAGGTGCCTTAAAAAGGTAAACATTGAGCTACCGTATGATCCAGCAGGCCCACTCCTCGACCTATAATCTAAGAAGAAAGAATTGGAAAGACACAGGCAGGCAAATCTGCATGGCACAGTATTACAATAGCCAAGATATGGAAGTAACCAAAAAGTCCACCAACAGATGGGTGGACAAAGAAAAACTCCTCCATGTACAGATGGAATATTCGCTAGTGAAAAAAATGAAACAATGCCATTTACAGCACCATACATGAGTCTAGACGTAATCACGCCACCTGTAGTAAGTGAGAAAGCAAAAGACACATATCCTATCATATCACTTTTAGGAGTTACTTAAAAATTGATACCAATGAAGATATTTCCACAGAGAAAGGCAATCACAGATTCATTAAAAAAACTGATGGTTCACCAAATAGAAAGGGATGCGGATTGGATACATTACCATATTGGGGTTAACAGAGATATACATACCATGTGAAATATATAATCACCAAAGACGTACGGAAGACCAGGAGAAGACTACTCAACATTGTGTCATAACCTACATGGGAAAAGGATGCGAGGAAGAATAGATACACGTATATGTGTGAAAGAACCACATCTTGCACACCTAGAACAAACAAACCATTGTAATCAAATTTGCTGGGATAAAAAATAAAAAGTAAATTACAATTATGAACAAGAAGTAATGAGACATAAACATAAAGTGCTTTTTTCCTGGCACATTCCATTCGAATTTACAACCTAGAACACCACTTCCATTAAGGCTCTGTTTCCCCAGTTACCAAATTTGGTAAAGGAGAAATGCTGCCACCTTGTGGCCGTTTCCTGCAAGAGCAGCTTTAAACTCACAGCTAATGGTCACTTAACATTCACAAGGACTCAGGGCTGTAAAGGACACCTGCCCTAAAAAATTGTGCTGAAGTAGCGAATGGACAAAAAAATTCAAAACACGCAAATGTTTCAAGAAGAGAGTATGAGGAGTTAAGTTTTACTCATGCTCTTTTAAAAAAAAAAAGGAAAATGCATTAAAGCTCAACCTCAGGGAGTGTTAGACCCATGCAATCTAATCTACAAAAAGTTTCAACTTAGACCAGTCGACTGACCATCAGCAAAATGTCTACAAACAATAAATGCTGACGGGGTTTTTAAGAACTGTGTCCCCTCTACCTGCTGGTGAGACGTAAAGGGGTAACAGCCAATAATGAGAACAGAAAGGAGCTGTGTTTAAAAGTAAAAATGGAGGTACCATTCAGTCCAGCAGGCGCACCATTGGACCACTCACCTGAGAAGACAAGAATCGAGAAGACACAGGCCGCAAAAGCTGCAGTGCAGCCTTATTCACAATAGCCAAGACAGTGAAGCAATCAAAATATCCAACAAGAGGTGAATGGATAAAGAAGAAGTGGTCCATGTACACAATGGAATATTAGCCATGGAAAACAATGAACCATTGCTCTTTGAGGCACCACAAATGAGTCTGGAGATAATCACGAAACATGAGGTAACTCGGAAAACAAAGACCTGTATTCTATGATATCACTTATAGGCGTTATCTAATAACTGACACAAATGAATATATTTCCACAGAGAAAGACACTCACAGACTTAGAAAACAAACTATGCTCATCTAAAAGGAAAGGTGGGGGGAATGGATAAGTTAAGATTAGTGTTGCTATATGTATACAAACACATAGTATATACATATCTCAAAAAGACCAACCATCTAGCAAGGGAGGTCTGTGGAACCCTCTGTAACATTTTACATGGGAAGAGGACCTGTACTTGAATAGACATATATAATGTACAAATGAACCAGATTGTGTACACCTAGGACAGACAATATTCGAAGCTTTACCCCAATTAAAAAAAATTTTAAAACCAAGAAGAAATAATGAGACATAAACTTATGGGGGTTTCTCCAGGCACATTCCAATTTAATTTACAACCTAGGAACACGACTTCCAGAAAGGCTCTGCTGCCCTAGTACCCAGATTTGGGAGTGGAGAAATGCTGCCTACTTGAGGCCACTTCCCACAACAGCAGCTTTAAACCCATTGCTAATGGTCACTAAATATTCACCAAACTTGCAGTTCGGGAAATGACACCTGCTCTCTAAAAAAATTCTGAGGTGGAAAATCGACCAAAAATTTCAAAATAGGGCAACCTTCCAAGAAGACATTTTCAAGAGATATATTGTACTCCCAACTGTTTCCTTTTTTTTAACAGAAAAGAAAACGGTGGAGAAACATGATGAGTTTTACGAATTTTCAAAGACATGCAAACCCAAATTACAAAACCCTATCAGCATACAGCAGCCAGTAGGGCCATTAGCATAAAGGCAGCAAACAATAAATGCTAAATCGATTGTGGAGAAATGCATACCCTCGATTCTAAGGGGGACGTGGTAAGAGCCACTAATGAAAACACAAAGAAGGTGCTTTGAAAAGGGAAACACGGTGCTACCAGTCAATCAATCACACCCACTGCTGGGCCTATCAACTGAGAAAATGAGAATCAAAAAGTCACAGGCTGGCAATCCTGCATTCCAACAATATTTACCAGAGCCAACACTTGGAAGCAATGAAAATGTCCATCAACTGAGGAATGCGCAAAGTAGAAGTGGTCCACGTGCACACTGGGGAATTACTCCAATAAAAACTAAAAATTAAATTTAAAAATCCAACAAAAGTAAGGAGACATCAGCTTGTGTGGGTTTGTCCGGGCACACTCCACTCTAATTTATAACCGAGAAACACCACAGGCCGCAAGGGCTTTTTCCTAGTTACCATGGTGGGGACATAGAAAGGCTGCCGCGCTCTGGCATTTACCTGCAAAAGCAGCTTTAAAGCCTGTGCTAATGGTCATTTCATAGGAACAAGTACTGCAGAACTGTAAATGAAACCTACCCTCAAAATGTCTTGAGGGAGGTAATGGCCAAAACATTTCAAAATGTGACACATACTTTAAGAGAACACTTTGAAGAACTAAGGGGTAATCACAGGTTGAAAAATAAAAAGGACATGCCTTAAAGCTCAATTTCAACGGATTATGAGGCACAGGCGAATTCAACCACAAAGAGGTATCAGCTCACACTTGTCAGAATAACCATCAGCAAGGAAACTACAAACAATAAATGCTGAAGGTGTTGTGGAGAAATGCATACCCTCAACTTCAAGTGGGACGTAACTTGAAAAGGGCCACGAATGAGAACAGAATGGAGGTGCCTTAAAAAGGTAAACATTGAGCTACCGTATGATCCAGCAGGCCCACTCCTCGACCTATAATCTAAGAAGAAAGAATTGGAAAGACACAGGCAGGCAAATCTGCATGGCACAGTATTACAATAGCCAAGATATGGAAGTAACCAAAAAGTCCACCAACAGATGGGTGGACAAAGAAGAACTCCTCCATGTACAGATGGAATATTCGCTAGTGAAAGAAATGAAACAATGCCATTTACAGCACCATACATGAGTCTAGACGTAATCACGCCATCTGTAGTAAGTGAGAAAGCAAAAGACACATATCTTATCAAATCACTTTTAGGAGTTACTTAAAAATTGATACCAAGGAAGATATTTCCACAGAGAAAGGCAATCACAGATTCATTAAAAAAACTGATGGTTAACCAAACAGAAAGGGATGAGGATTGGATACAATACCATATTGGGGTTAACAGAGATATACATACCATGTGAAATATATAATCACCAAAGACGTACGGAAGACCAGGAGAAGACTACTCAACATTGTGTCATAACCTACATGGGAAAAGGATGCGAGGAAGAATAGATACACGTATATGTGTGAAAGAACCACATATTGCACACCTAGAACAAACAAACCATTGTAATCAAATTTGCTGGGATAAAAAATAAAAAGTAAATTACATTTATGAACAAGAAGTAAAGAGACATAAACATAAAGTGCTTTTTTCCTGGCACATTCCATTCGAATTTACAACCTAGAACACCACTTCCATTAAGGCTCTGTTTCCCCAGTTACCAAATTTAGTAAAGGAGAAATGCTGCCACCTTGTGGCCGTTGCCTGCAAGAGCAGCTTTAAACTCACTCCTAATGGTCACTTAACATTCACAAGGACTCAGGGCTGTAAAAGACACCTGCCCTAAAAAATTGTGCTGAAGTAGGAAATGGACAAAAAAATTCAAAACAGGCAAATGTTTCAAGAAGAGAGTATGAGGAGTTAAGTTTTACTCACGCTCTTTTAAAAAAAAAGGAAAATGGATAAAAGCTCAACCTCAGGGAGTGTTAGACCCATGCAATCTAATCTACAAAAAGTTTCAACTTAGACCAGTCGACTGACCATCAGCAAAATGTCTACAAACAATAAATGCTGACGGGGTTTTTAAGAACTGTGTCCCCTCTACCTGCTGGTGAGACGTAAAGGTGTAACAGCCAATAATGAGAACAGAAAGGAGCTGTGTTTAAAAGTAAAAATGGAGGTACCATTCAATCCAGCAGGCGCACCATTGGACCTCTCACCTGAGAAGACATGAATCGAGAAGACACAGGCCGCAAAAGTTGCAGTGCAGCCTTTTTCACAATAGCCAAGAGAGTGAAGCAATCAAAATATCCAACAAGAGGTGAATGGATAAAGAAGAAGTGGTCCATGTACACAATGGAATATTAGCCATGGAAAACAATGAACCATTGCTCTTTGAGGCACCACAAATGAGTCTGGAGATAATCACGAAACATGAGGTAACTCGGAAACCAAAGACCTGTATTCTATGATATCACTTATAGGCGTTATCTAATAACTGACACAAATGAATATATTTCCACAGAGAAAGACACTCACAGACTTAGAAAACAAATTATGCTCATCTAAAAGGAAAGGAGGGGGAATGGATAATTTAAGATTAGTGTTTCTCTATGTATACAAACACATAGTATATACATATCTCAAAAAGACCGACCATGTAGCAAGGGAGGTCTGTGGAACCCTCTGTAACATTTTACATGGGAAGAGGATCTGTACTTGAATAGACATATATAATGTACAAATGAACCAGATTGTGTACACCTAGGACAGACAATATTCGAAGATTTACCCCAATTAAAAAAAATTTAAAACCAAGAAGAAATAATGAGACATAAACTTATGGGGGTTTCTCCATGCACATTCCAATTTAATTTACAACCTAGGAACACGACTTCCAGAAAGGCTCTGCTGCCCTAGTACCCAGATTTGGGAGTGGAGAAATGCTGCCTACTCGAGGCCACTTCCCACAACAGCAGCTTTAAACCCATTGCTAATGGTCACTAAATATTCACCAAACTTGCAGTTCGGGAAATGACAGCTGCTCTCTAAAAAAATTCTGAGGTGGAAAATAGACCAAAAATTTCAAAATAGGTCAACCTTCCAAGAAGACATTTTCAAGAGATATATTGTACTCCCAACTGTTTCCTTTTTTTTAACAGAAAAGAAAACGGTGGAGAAACATGATGAGTTTTACGAATTTTCAAAGACATGCAAACCCAAATTACAAAACCCTATCAGCATACAGCAGCCAGTAGGGCCATTAGCATAAAGGCAGCAAACAATAAATGCTAAATCGATTGTGGAGAAATGCATACCCTCGATTCTAAGGGGGACGTGGTAAGAGCCACTAATGAAAACACAAAGAAGGTGCTTTGAAAAGGGAAACACGGTGCTACCAGTCAATCAATCACACCCACTGCTGGGTCTATCAACTGAGAAAATGAGAATCAAAAAGTCACAGGCTGGCAATCCTGCACTCCAACAATATTTACCAGAGCCAACACTTGGAAGCAATGAAAATGTCCATCAACTGAGGAATGCGCAAAGTAGAAGTGGTCCACGTGCACACTGGGGAATTACTCCAATAAAAACTGAAAATTAAATTTAAAAATCCAACAAAAGTAAGGAGACATCAGCTTGTGTGGGTTTGTCCGGGCACACTCCACTCTAATTTATAACCGAGAAACACCACAGGCCGCAAGGGCTTTTCCCTAGTTACCATGGTGGGGACATAGAAAGGCTGCCGCGCTCTGGCATTTACCTGCAAAAGCAGCTTTAAAGCCTGTGCTAATGGTCATTTCATAGGAAGAAGTACTGCAGAACTGTAAATGAAACCTACCCTCAAAATGTCTTGAGGGAGGTAATGGCCAAAACATTTCAAAATGTGACACATACTTTAAGAGAACACTTTGAAGAACTAAGGGGTAATCACAGGTTGAAAAATAAAAAGGACATGCCTTAAAGCTCAATTTCAACGGATTATGAGGCACAGGCGAATTCAACCACAAAGAGGTATCAGCTCACACTTGTCAGAATAACCATCAGCAAGGAAACTACAAACAATAAATGCTGAAGGTGTTGTGGAGAAATGCATACCCTCAACTTCAAGTGGGACGTAACTTGAAAAGGGCCACGAATGAGAACAGAATGGAGGTGCCTTAAAAAGGTAAACATTGAGCTACCGTATGATCCAGCAGGCCCACTCCTCGACCTATAATCTAAGAAGAAAGAATTGGAAAGACACAGGCAGGCAAATCTGCATGGCACAGTATTACAATAGCCAAGATATGGAAGTAACCAAAAAGTCCACCAACAGATGGGTGGACAAAGAAGAACTCCTCCATGTACAGATGGAATATTCGCTAGTGAAAGAAATGAAACAATGCCATTTACAGCACCATACATGAGTCTAGACGTAATCACGCCATCTGTAGTAAGTGAGAAAGCAAAAGACACATATCTTATCAAATCACTTTTAGGAGTTACTTAAAAATTGATACCAAGGAAGATATTTCCACAGAGAAAGGCAATCACAGATTCATTAAAAAAACTGATGGTTAACCAAACAGAAAGGGATGAGGATTGGATACAATACCATATTGGGGTTAACAGAGATATACATACCATGTGAAATATATAATCACCAAAGACGTACGGAAGACCAGGAGAAGACTACTCAACTTTGTGTCATAACCTACATGGGAAAAGGATGCGAGGAAGAATAGATACACGTATATGTGTGAAAGAACCACATATTGCACACCTAGAACAAACAAACCATTGTAATCAAATTTGCTGGGATAAAAAATAAAAAGTAAATTACATTTATGAACAAGAAGTAAAGAGACATAAACATAAAGTGCTTTTTTCCTGGCACATTCCATTCGAATTTACAACCTAGAACACCACTTCCATTAAGGCTCTGTTTCCCCAGTTACCAAATTTAGTAAAGGAGAAATGCTGCCACCTTGTGGCCGTTGCCTGCAAGAGCAGCTTTAAACTCACACCTAATGGTCACTTAACATTCACAAGGACTCAGGGCTGTAAAAGACACCTGCCCTAAAAAATTGTGCTGAAGTAGGAAATGGACAAAAAAATTCAAAACAGGCAAATGTTTCAAGAAGAGAGTATGAGGAGTTAAGTTTTACTCACGCTCTTTTAAAAAAAAAGGAAAATGGATAAAAGCTCAACCTCAGGGAGTGTTAGACCCATGCAATCTAATCTACAAAAAGTTTCAACTTAGACCAGTCGACTGACCATCAGCAAAATGTCTACAAACAATAAATGCTGACGGGGTTTTTAAGAACTGTGTCCCCTCTACCTGCTGGTGAGACGTAAAGGTGTAACAGCCAATAATGAGAACAGAAAGGAGCTGTGTTTAAAAGTAAAAATGGAGGTACCATTCAATCCAGCAGGCGCACCATTGGACCTCTCACCTGAGAAGACATGAATCGAGAAGACACAGGCCGCAAAAGTTGCAGTGCAGCCTTTTTCACAATAGCCAAGAGAGTGAAGCAATCAAAATATCCAACAAGAGGTGAATGGATAAAGAAGAAGTGGTCCATGTACACAATGGAATATTAGCCATGGAAAACAATGAACCATTGCTCTTTGAGGCACCACAAATGAGTCTGGAGATAATCACGAAACATGAGGTAACTCGGAAACCAAAGACCTGTATTCTATGATATCACTTATAGGCGTTATCTAATAACTGACACAAATGAATATATTTCCACAGAGAAAGACACTCACAGACTTAGAAAACAAATTATGCTCATCTAAAAGGAAAGGAGGGGGAATGGATAATTTAAGATTAGTGTTTCTCTATGTATACAAACACATAGTATATACATATCTCAAAAAGACCGACCATGTAGCAAGGGAGGTCTGTGGAACCCTCTGTAACATTTTACATGGGAAGAGGATCTGTACTTGAATAGACATATATAATGTACAAATGAACCAGATTGTGTACACCTAGGACAGACAATATTCGAAGATTTACCCCAATTAAAAAAAATTTAAAACCAAGAAGAAATAATGAGACATAAACTTATGGGGGTTTCTCCATGCACATTCCAATTTAATTTACAACCTAGGAACACGACTTCCAGAAAGGCTCTGCTGCCCTAGTACCCAGATTTGGGAGTGGAGAAATGCTGCCTACTCGAGGCCACTTCCCACAACAGCAGCTTTAAACCCATTGCTAATGGTCACTAAATATTCACCAAACTTGCAGTTCGGGAAATGACAGCTGCTCTCTAAAAAAATTCTGAGGTGGAAAATAGACCAAAAATTTCAAAATAGGTCAACCTTCCAAGAAGACATTTTCAAGAGATATATTGTACTCCCAACTGTTTCCTTTTTTTTAACAGAAAAGAAAACGGTGGAGAAACATGATGAGTTTTACGAATTTTCAAAGACATGCAAACCCAAATTACAAAACCCTATCAGCATACAGCAGCCAGTAGGGCCATTAGCATAAAGGCAGCAAACAATAAATGCTAAATCGATTGTGGAGAAATGCATACCCTCGATTCTAAGGGGGACGTGGTAAGAGCCACTAATGAAAACACAAAGAAGGTGCTTTGAAAAGGGAAACACGGTGCTACCAGTCAATCAATCACACCCACTGCTGGGTCTATCAACTGAGAAAATGAGAATCAAAAAGTCACAGGCTGGCAATCCTGCACTCCAACAATATTTACCAGAGCCAACACTTGGAAGCAATGAAAATGTCCATCAACTGAGGAATGCGCAAAGTAGAAGTGGTCCACGTGCACACTGGGGAATTACTCCAATAAAAACTGAAAATTAAATTTAAAAATCCAACAAAAGTAAGGAGACATCAGCTTGTGTGGGTTTGTCCGGGCACACTCCACTCTAATTTATAACCGAGAAACACCACAGGCTGCAAGGGCTTTTCCCTAGTTACCATGGTGGGGACATAGAAAGGCTGCCGCGCTCTGGCATTTACCTGCAAAAGCAGCTTTAAAGCCTGTGCTAATGGTCATTTCATAGGAAGAAGTACTGCAGAACTGTAAATGAAACCTACCCTCAAAATGTCTTGAGGGAGGTAATGGCCAAAACATTTCAAAATGTGACACATACTTTAAGAGAACACTTTGAAGAACTAAGGGGTAATCACAGGTTGAAAAATAAAAAGGACATGCCTTAAAGCTCAATTTCAACGGATTATGAGGCACAGGCGAATTCAACCACAAAGAGGTATCAGCTCACACTTGTCAGAATAACCATCAGCAAGGAAACTACAAACAATAAATGCTGAAGGTGTTGTGGAGAAATGCATACCCTCAACTTCAAGTGGGACGTAACTTGAAAAGGGCCACGAATGAGAACAGAATGGAGGTGCCTTAAAAAGGTAAACTTTGAGCTACCGTATGATCCAGCAGGCCCACTCCTCGACCTATAATCTAAGAAGAAAGAATTGGAAAGACACAGGCAGGCAAATCTGCATGGCACAGTATTACAATAGCCAAGATATGGAAGTAACCAAAAAGTCCACCAACAGATGGGTGGACAAAGAAGGACTCCTCCATGTACAGATGGAATATTCGCTAGTGAAAAAAATGAAACAATGCCATTTACAGCACCATACATGAGTCTAGACGTAATCACGCCACCTGTAGTAAGTGAGAAAGCAAAAGACACATATCCTATCATATCACTTTTAGGAGTTACTTAAAAATTGATACCAATGAAGATATTTCCACAGAGAAAGGCAATCACAGATTCATTAAAAAAACTGATGGTTCACCAAATAGAAAGGGATGAGGATTGGATACATTACCATATTGGGGTTAACAGAGATATACATACCATGTGAAATATATAATCACCAAAGACGTACGGAAGACCAGGAGAAGACTACTCAACATTGTGTCATAACCTACATGGGAAAAGGATGCGAGGAAGAATAGATACACGTATATGTGTGAAAGAACCACATCTTGCACACCTAGAACAAACAAACCATTGTAATCAAATTTGCTGGGATAAAAAATAAAAAGTAAATTACAATTATGAACAAGAAGTAATGAGACATAAACATAAAGTGCTTTTTTCCTGGCACATTCCATTCGAATTTACAACCTAGAACACCACTTCCATTAAGGCTCTGTTTCCCCAGTTACCAAATTTGGTAAAGGAGAAATGCTGCCACCTTGTGGCCGTTTCCTGCAAGAGCAGCTTTAAACTCACAGCTAATGGTCACTTAACATTCACAAGGACTCAGTGCTGTAAAGGACACCTGCCCTAAAAAATTGTGCTGAAGTAGGAAATGGACAAAAAAATTCAAAACAGGCAAATGTTTCAAGAAGAGAGTATGAGGAGTTAAGTTTTACTCACGCTCTTTTAAAAAAAAAGGAAAATGGATAAAAGGTCAACCTCAGGGAGTGTTAGACCCATGCAATATATTCTACAAAAAGTTTCAACTTAGACCAGTCGACTGACCATCAGCAAAATGTCTACAAACAATAAATGCTGACGGGGTTTTTAAGAACTGTGTCCCCTCTACCTGCTGGTGAGACGTAAAGGGGTAACAGCCAATAATGAGAACAGAAAGGAGCTGTGTTTAAAAGTAAAAATGGAGGTACCATTCAATCCAGCAGGCGCACCATTGGACCTCTCACCTGAGAAGACAGGAATCGAGAAGACACAGGCCGCAAAAGTTGCAGTGCAGCATTTTTCACAATAGCCAAGAGAGTGAAGCAATCAAAATATCCAACAAGAGGTGAATGGATAAAGAAGAAGTGGTCCATGTACACAATGGAATATTAGCCATGGAAAACAATGAACCATTGCTCTTTGAGGCACCACAAATGAGTCTGGAGATAATCACGAAACATGAGGTAACTCGGAAACCAAAGACCTGTATTCTATCATATCACTTATAGGCGTTATCTAATAACTGACACAAATGAATATATTTCCACAGAGAAAGACACTCACAGACTTAGAAAACAAACTATGCTCATCTAAAAGGAAAGGAGGGGGAATGGATAAGTTAAGATTAGTGTTGCTCTATGTATACAAACACATAGTATATACATATCTCAAAAAGACCGACCATGTAGCAAGGGAGGTCTGTGGAACCCTCTGTAACATTTTACATGGGAAGAGGATCTGTACTTGAATAGACATATATAATGTACAAATGAACCAGATTGTGTACACCTAGGACAGACAATATTCGAAGCCTTACCCCAATTAAAAAAAAAATTTAAAACCAAGAAGAAATAATGAGACATAAACTTATGGGGGTTTCTCCATGCACATTCCAATTTAATTTACAACCTAGGAACACGACTTCCAGAAAGGCTCTGCTGCCCTAGTACCCAGATTTGGGAGTGGAGAAATGCTGCCTGCTTAAGGTCACTTCCCACAACAGCAGCTTTAAACCCATTGCTAAAGGTCACTAAATATTCACCAAACTTGCAGTTCGGGAAATGACACCTGCTCTCTAAAAAAATTCTGGGGTGGAAAATAGACGAAAAATTTCAAAATAGGGCAACCTTCCAAGAAGACATTTTCAAGAGATATATTGTACTCCCAACTGTTTCCTTTTTTTTAACAGAAAAGAAAACGGTGGAGAAACATGATGAGTTTTACGAATTTTCAAAGACATGCAAACCCAAATTACAAAACCCTATCAGCACACAGCAGCCAGTAGGGCCATTAACATACATGCTGCAAACAATAAATGCTAAATCGATTGTGGAGAAATGCATACCCTCGATTCTAAGAGGGACGTGGTAAGAGCCACTAATGAAAACACAAAGAAGGTGTTTTGAAAAGGGAAACACGGTGCTACCAGTCAATCAGTCACACCCACTGCTGGGCCTATCACCTGAGAAAATGAGAATCAAAAAGTCACAGGCTGGCAATCCTGCACTCCAACAATATTTACCATAGCCAACACTTGGAAGCAATGAAAATGTCCATCAACCCAGGAATGCGCAAAGTAGAAGTGGTCCAAGTGCACACTGGGGAATTACTCCAATAAAAACTAAAAATTAAATTTAAAAATCCAACAAAAGTAAGGAGACATCAGCTTGTGTGGGTTTGTCCGGGCAAACTCCACTCTAATTTATAACCGAGTAACACCACAGGCCGCAAGGGCTTTTCCCTAGTTACCATGGTGGGGACATAGAAAGGCTGCCGCCCTCTGGCATTTACCTGCAAAAGCAGCTTTAAAGCCTGTGCTAATGGTCATTTCATAGGAACAAGTACTGCAGAACTGTAAATGAAACCTGCCCTCAAAATGTCTTGAGGGAGGTAATGGCCAAAACATTTCAAAATGTGACACATACTTTAAGAGAACACTTTGAAGAACTAAGGGGTAATCACAGGTTGAAAAATAAAAAGGACATGCCTTAAAGCTCAATTTCAACGGATTATGAGGCACATGCGAATTCAACCACAAAGAGGTATTAGCTCACACTTGTCAGAATAACCATCAGCAAGGAAACTACAAACAATAAATGCTGAAGGTGTTGTGGAGAATTATATACCCCCAACTTCAAGTGGGACGTAACTTGGAAAGGGCCATGAATGAGAACAGAATGGAGGTGCCTTAAAAAGGTAAACATTGAGCTACCATATGATCCAGCAGGCCCACTCCTCGACCTATAATCTAAGAAGAAAGAATTGGAAAGACACAGGCAGGCAAATCTGCATGGCACAGTATTACGATAGCCAAGATATGGAAGTAACCAAAAAGTCCACCAACAGATGGGTGGACAAAGAAGAACTCCTCCATGTACAGATGGAATATTCGCTAGTGAAAAAAATGAAACAATGCCATTTGCAGCACCATACATGAGCCTAGACATAATCACGCCACCTGTAGTAAGTGAGAAAGCAAAAGACACATATCCTATCATATCACTTTTAGGAGTTACTTAAAAATTGATAAAAATGAAGACATTTCCACAGAGAAAGGCAATCACAGATTCATTAAAATACTTATGGTTCACCAAATAGAAAGGGATGAGGATTGGATACATTACCATATTGGGGTTAACAGAGATATACAAACCATGTGAAATATATAATCACCAAAGACGTACGGAAGACCAGGAGAAGACTACTCAACATTGTGTCATAACCTACATGGGAAAAGGATGCGAGGAAGAATAGATACACGTATATGTGTGAAAGAACCACATCTTCCACACCTAGAACAAACAAACCATTGTAATCAAATTTGCTGGGATAAAAAATAAAAAGTAAATTACAATTATGAACAAGAAGTAATGAGACATAAACATAAAGTGCTTTTTTTCCTGGCACATTCCATTCGAATTTACAACCTAGAACACCACTTCCATTAAGGCTCTGTTTCCCCAGTTACCAAATTTGGTAAAGGAGAAATGCTGCCACCTTGTGGCCGTTTCCTGCAAGAGCAGCTTTAAACTCACAGCTAATGGTCACTTAACATTCACAAGGACTCAGGGCTGTAAAGGACACCTGCCCTAAAAAATTGTGCTGAAGTAGGGAATGGACAAAAAAATTCAAAACAGGAAAATGTTTCAAGATGAGAGTATGAAGACTTAAGTTTTACTCACGCTCTTTTAAAAAAAAAAAAGGAAAATGGATAAAAGCTCAACCTCAGGGAGTGTTAGACCCATGCAATCTAATCTACAAAAAGTTTCAACTTAGACCAGTCGACTGACCATCAGCAAAAAATCTACAAACAATAACTCCTGAAGGGGTTTTAGAGAACTGTGTCCCCTCTACCTGCTGGTGAGACGAAAAGGGGTAACAGCCAATAATGAGAACAGAAAGGAGCTGTGTTTAAAAGTAAAAATGGAGGTACCATTCAATCCAGCAGGCGCACCATTGGACCTCTCACCTGAGAAGACAAGAATCGAGAAGACACAGGCCGCAAAAGCTGCAGTGCAGCCTTATTCACAATAGCCAAGACAGTGAAGCAATCAAAATATCCAACAAGAGGTGAATGGATAAAGAAGAAGTGGTCCATGTACACAATGGAATATTAGCCATGGAAAACAATGAACCAATGTTCTTTGAGGCACCACAAATGAGTCTGGAGATAATTATGAAACATGAGGTAACTCGGAAACCAAAGACCTGTATTCTATGATATCACTTATAGGCGTTATCTAATAACTGACACAAATGAATATATTTCCACAGAGAAAGACACTCACAGACTTAGAAAACAAACTATGCTCATCTAAAAGGAAAGGTGGGGGGAATGGATAAGTTAAGATTAGTGTTGCTCTATGTATACAAACACATAGTATATACATATCTGAAAAAGACCGACCATCTAGCAAGGGAGGTCTGTGGAACCCTCTGTAACATTTTACATGGGAAGAGGATCTGTACTTGAATAGACATATATAATGTACAAATGAACCAGATTGTGTACACCTAGGACAAACAATATTCTAAGCTTTACCCCAATTAAAAAAAAAATTAAAACCAAGAAGAAATAATGAGACATAAACTTATGGGGGTTTCTCCATGCACATTCCAATTTAATTTACAACCTAGGAACACGACTTCCAGAAAGGCTCTGCTGCCCTCGTTCCCAGATTTGGGAGTGGAGAAATGCTGCCTGCTTGAGGTCACTTCCCACAACAGCAGCTTTAAACCCATTGCTAAAGGTAACTAAATATTCACCAAACTTGCAGTTCAGGAAATGACACCTGCTCTCTAAAAAAATTCTGGGGTGGAAAATCGACCAAAAATTTCAAAATAGGGCAACCTTCCTAGAAGAAAATTTCAAGAGATATATTGTACTCCCAACTGTTTCCTTTTTTTTTAACAGAAAAGTAAACGGTGGAGAAAAATGATGAGTTTTACGAATTTTCAAAGACATGCAAACCCAAATTACACAACCCTACCAGCACACAGCAGCCAGTAGGGCCATTAACATACATGCTGCAAACAATAAATGCTAAATCGATTGTGGAGAAATGCATACCCTCGATTCTAAGGGGGACGTGCTAAGAGCCACTAATGAAAACACAAAGAAGGTGCTTTGAAAAGGGAAACACGGTGCTACCAGTCAATCAGTCACACCCACTGCTGGGCCTATCACCTGAGAAAATGAGAATCAAAAAGTCACAGGCTGGCAATCCTGCACTCCAACAATATTTACCATAGCCAACACTTGGAAGCAATGAAAATGTCCATCAACCGAGGAATGCACAAAGTAGAAGTGATCCACGTGCACACTGGGAAATTACTCCAATAAAAACTAAAAATTAAATTAAAAATCCAACAAAAGTAAGGAGACATCAGCTTGTGTGGGTTTGTCTGGGCACACTCCACTCTAATTTATAACCGAGAAACACCACAGGCCGCAAGGGCTTTTCCCTAGTTACCATGGTGGGGACATAGAAAGGCTGCCGCCCTCTGGCATTTACCTGCAAAAGCAGCTTTAAAGCCTGTGCTAATGGTCATTTCATAGGAACAAGTACTGCAGAACTGTAAATGAAACCTGCCCTCAAAATGTCTTGAGGGAGGTAATGGCCAAAACATTTCAAAATGTGACACATATTTTAAGAGATCACTTTGAAGAACTAAGGAGTAATCACAGCTTGAAAAATAAAAAGGACATGCCTTAAAGCTCAATTTCAACGGATAATGAGGCACATGCGAATTCAACCACAAAGAGGTATCAGCTCACACTTGTCAGAATAACCATCAGCAAGGAAACTACAAACAATAAATGCTGAAGGTGTTGTGGAGAAATGCATACCCTCAACTTCAAGTGGGACGTAACTTGAAAAGGGCCACGAATGAGAACAGAATGGAGGTGCCTTAAAAAGGTAAACATTGAGCTACCATATGATCCAGCAGGCCCACTCCTCCACCTATAATCTAAGAAGAAAGAATTGGAAAGACACAGGCAGGCAAATCTGCATGGCACATTATTACGATAGCCAAGATATGGAAGTAACCAAAAAGTCCACCAACATATGGGTGGACAAAGAAGAACTCCTCCATGTACAGATGGAATATTCGCTAGTGAAAAAAATGAAAAAATGCCATTTGCAGCACCATACATGAGCCTAGACATAATCACGCCACCTGTAGTAAGTGAGAAAGCAAAAGACACATATCCTATCATATCACTTTTAGGAGTTACTTAAAAATTGATAAAAATGAAGATATTTCCACAGAGAAAGGCAATCACAGATTCATTAAAATACTTATGGTTCACCAAATAGAAAGGGATGAGGATTGGATACATTACCATATTGGAGTTAACAGAGATATACATACCATGTGAATATATAATCACCAAAGACGTACGGAAGACCAGGAGAAGACTACTCAACATTGTGTCATAACCTACATGGGAAAAGGATGCGAGGAAGAATAGATACACGTATATGTGTGAAAGAACCACATCTTGCACACCTAGAACAAACAAACCATTGTAATCAAATTTGCTGGGATAAAAAATAAAAAGTAAATTACAATTATGAACAAGAAGTAATGAGACATAAACATAAAGTGCTTTTTTCCTGGCACATTCCATTCGAATTTACAACCTAGAACACCACTTCCATTAAGGCTCTGTTTCCCCAGTTACCAAATTTGGTAAAGGAGAAATGGTGCCACCTTGTGGCCGTTTCCTGCAAGAGCAGCTTTAAACTCACAGCTAATGGTCACTTAACATTCACAAGGACTCAGGGCTGTAAAGGACACCTGCCCTAAAAAATTGTGCTGAAGTAGGAAATGGACAAAAAAATTCAAAACAGGCAAATGTTTCAAGAAGAGAGTATGAGGAGTTAAGTTTTACTCACGCTCTTTTAAAAAAAAAGGAAAATGGATAAAAGCTCAACCTCAGGGAGTGTTAGACCCATGCAATCTAATCTACAAAAAGTTTCAACTTAGACCAGTCGACTGACCATCAGCAAAATGTCTACAAACAATAAATGCTGACGGGGTTTTTAAGAACTGTGTCCCCTCTACCTGCTGGTGAGACGTAAAGGGGTAACAGCCAATAATGAGAAGAGAAAGGATCTGTGTTTAAAAGTAAAAATGGAGGTACCATTCAGTCCAGCAGGCGCACCATTGGACCTCTCACCTGAGAAGACAAGAATCGAGAAGACACAGGCCGCAAAAGCTGCAGTGCAGCCTTATTCACATTAGCCAAGACAGTGAAGCAATCAAAATATCCAACAAGAGGTGAATGGATAAAGAAGAAGTGGTCCATGTACACAATGGAATATTAGCCATGGAAAACAATGAACCATTGCTCTTTGAGGCACCACAAATGAGTCTGGAGATAATCACGAAACATGAGGTAACTCGGAAACCAAAGACCTGTATTCTATGATATCACTTATAGGCGTTATCTAATAACTGACACAAATGAATATATTTCCACAGAGAAAGACACTCACAGACTTAGAAAACAAACTATGCTCATCTAAAAGGAAAGGTGGGGGGAATGGATAAGTTAAGATTAGTGTTGCTCTATGTATACAAACACATAGTATATACATATCTCAAAAAGACCGACCATCTAGCAAGGGAGGTCTGTGGAACCCTCTGTAACATTTTACATGGGAAGAGGATCTGTACTTGAATAGACATATATAATGTACAAATGAACCAGATTGTGTACACCTAGGACAAACAATATTCTAAGCTTTACCCCAATTAAAAAAAAAAATTAAAACCAAGAAGAAATAATGAGACATAAACTTATGGGGGTTTCTCCATGCACATTCCAATTTAATTTACAACCTAGGAACACGACTTCCAGAAAGGCTCTGCTGCCCTCGTTCCCAGATTTGGGAGTGGAGAAATGCTGCCTGCTTGAAGTCACTTCCCACAACAGCAGCTTTAAACCCATTGCTAAATGTAACTAAATATTCACCAAACTTGCAGTTCGGGAAATGACACCTGCTCTCTAAAAAAATTCTGGGGTGGAAAATAAACGAAAAATTTCAAAATAGGGCAACCTTCCAAGAAGAAAATTTCAAGAGATATATTGTACTCCCAACTGTTTCCTTTTTTTTAACAGAAAAGTAAACGGTGGAGAAAAATGATGAGTTTTACGAATTTTCAAAGACATGCAAACCCAAATTACAAAACCCTATCAGCACACAGCAGCCAGTAGGGCCATTAGCATAAATGCAGCAAACAATAAATGCTAAATCGATTGTGGAGAAATAAATACCCTCATTTCTAAGGGGGACGTGGTAAGAGCCACTAATGAAAACACAAAGAAGGTGCTTTGAAAAGGGAAACACGGTGCTACCAGTCAATCAATCACACCCACTGCTGGGCCTATCACCTGAGAAAATGAGAATCAAAAAGTCACAGGCTGGCAATCCTGTACTCCAACAATATTTACCATAGACAACACTTGGAAGCAATGAAAATGTCCATCAACCGAGGAATGCGCAAAGTAGAAGTGGTCCACGTGCACACTGGGGAATTACTCCAATAAAAACTAAAAATTAAATTTAAAAATCCAACAAAAGTAAGGAGACATCAGCTTGTGTGGGTTTGTCCGGGCAAACTCCACTCTAATTTATAACCGAGAAACACCACAGGCCGCAAGGGCTTTTCCCTAGTTACCATGGTGGGGACATAGAAAGGCTGCCGCCCTCTGGCATTTACCTGCAAAAGCAGCTTTAAAGCCTGTGCTAATGGTCATTTCATAGGAACAAGTACTGCAGAACTGTAAATGAAACCTACCCTCAAAATGTCTTGAGGGAGGTAATGGCCAAAACATTTCAAAATGTGACACATACTTTAAGAGAACACTTTGAAGAACTAAGGGGTAATCACAGGTTGAAAAATAAAAAGGACATGCCTTAAAGTTCAATTTCAACGGATTATGAGGCACAGGCGAATTCAACCACAAAGAGGTATCAGCTCACACTTGTCAGAATAACCATCAGCAGGAAACTACAAACAATAAATGCTGAAGGTGTTGTGGAGAAATGCATACCCTCAACTTCAAATGGGACGTAACTTGAAAAGGGCCACGAATGAGAACAGAATGGAGGTGCCTTAAAAAGGTAAACATTGAGCTACCGTATGATCCAGCAGGCCCACTCCTCGACCTATAATCTAAGAAGAAAGAATTGGAAAGAAACAGGCAGGCAAATCTGCATGTCACAGTATTACAATAGCCAAGATATGGAAGTAACCAAAAAGTCCACAAACACATGGGTGGACAAAGAAGAACTCCTCCATGTACAGATGGAATATTCGCTAGTGAAAAAAATGAAACAATGCCATTTACAGCACCATACATGAGTCTAGACGTAATCACGCCACCTGTAGTAAGTGAGAAAGCAAAAGACACATATCCTATCATATCTCTTTTAGGAGTTACTTAAAAATTGATACCAATGAAGATATTTCCACAGAGAAAGGCAATCACAGATTCATTAAAAAAACTGATGGTTCACCAAATAGAAACGGATGAGGATTGCATACATTACCATATTGGGGTTAACAGAGATATACATACCATGTGAAATATATAATCACCAAAGGCGTACGGAAGACCAGGAGAAGACTACTCAACAGTGTGTCATAACCTACATGGGAAAAGGATGCGAGGAAGAATAGATACACGTATATGTGTGAAAGAACCACATCTTGCACACCTAGAACAAACAAACCATTGTAATCAAATTTGCTGGGATCAAAAATAAAAAGTAAATTACAATTATGAACAAGAAGTAATGAGACATAAACATAAAGTGCTTTTTTCCTGGCACATTCCATTAGAATTTACAACCTAGAACACCACTTCCATTAAGGCTCTGTTTCTCCAGTTACCAAATTTGGTAAAGGAGAAATGCTGCCACCTTGTGGCCGTTTCCTGCAAGAGCAGCTTTAAACTCACAGCTAATGGTCACTTAACATTCACAAGGACTCAGGGCTGTAAAGGACAGCTGCCCTAAAAATTGTGCTGAAGTAGGGAATGGACAAAAAAATTCAAAACAGGCAAATGTTTCAAGATGAGAGTATGAAGAGTTAAGTTTTACTCACGCTCTTTTAAAAAAAAAAGGAAAATGCATAAAAGCTCAATCTCAGGGAGTGTTAGACCCAGGCAATCTAATCTACAAAAAGTTTCAACTTAGACCAGTCGACTGACCATCAGCAAAATGTCTACAAACAATAAATGCTGACGGGGTTTTTAAGAACTGTGTCCCCTCTACCTGCTGGTGAGACGTAAAGGGGTAACAGCCAATAATGAGAACAGAAAGGAGCTGTGTTTAAAAGTAAAAATGGAGGTACCATTCAGTTCAGCAGGCGCACCATTGGACCTCTCACCTGAGAAGACAAGAATCGAGAAGACACAGGCCGCAAAAGCTGCAGTGCAGCCTTATTCACAATAGCCAAGACAGTGAAGCAATCAAAATATCCAACAAGAGGTGAATGGATAAAGAAGAAGTGGTCCATGTACACAATGGAATATTAGCCATGGAAAACAATGAACCATTGCTCTTTGAGGCACCACAAATGAGTCTGGAGATAATCACGAAACATGAGGTAACTCGGAAACCAAAGACCTGTATTCTATGATATCACTTATAGGCGTTATCTAATAACTGACACAAATGAATATATTTCCACAGAGAAAGACACTCACAGACTTAGAAAACAAACTATGCTCATCTAAAAGGAAAGGTGGGGGGAATGGATAAGTTAAGATTAGTGTTGCTCTATGTATACAAACACATAGTATATACATATCTCAAAAAGACCGACCATCTAGCAAGGGAGGTCTGTGGAACCCTCTGTAACATTTTACATGGGAAGAGGATCTGTACTTGAATAGACATATATAATGTACAAATGAACCAGATTGTGTACACCTAGGACAAACAATATTCTAAGCTTTACCCCAATTAAAAAAAAAAATTAAAACCAAGAAGAAATAATGAGACATAAACTTATGGGGGTTTCTCCATGCACATTCCAATTTAATTTACAACCTAGGAACACGACTTCCAGAAAGGCTCTGCTGCCCTCGTTCCCAGATTTGGGAGTGGAGAAATGCTGCCTGCTTGAAGTCACTTCCCACAACAGCAGCTTTAAACCCATTGCTAAAGGTAACTAAATATTCACCAAACTTGCAGTTCAGGAAATGACACCTGCTCTCTAAAAAAATTCTGGGGTGGAAAATCGACCAAAAATTTCAAAATAGGGCAACCTTCCTAGAAGAAAATTTCAAGAGATATATTGTACTCCCAACTGTTTCCTTTTTTTTAACAGAAAAGTAAACGGTGGAGAAAAATGATGAGTTTTACGAATTTTCAAAGACATGCAAACCCAAATTACACAACCCTACCAGCACACAGCAGCCAGTAGGGCCATTAACATACATGCTGCAAACAATAAATGCTAAATCGATTGTGGAGAAATGCATACCCTCGATTCTAAGGGGGACGTGCTAAGAGCCACTAATGAAAACACAAAGAAGGTGCTTTGAAAAGGGAAACACGGTGCTACCAGTCAATCAGTCACACCCACTGCTGGGCCTATCACCTGAGAAAATGAGAATCAAAAAGTCACAGGCTGGCAATCCTGCACTCCAACAATATTTACCATAGCCAACACTTGGAAGCAATGAAAATGTCCATCAACCGAGGAATGCACAAAGTAGAAGTGATCCACGTGCACACTGGGAAATTACTCCAATAAAAACTAAAAATTAAATTAAAAATCCAACAAAAGTAAGGAGACATCAGCTTGTGTGGGTTTGTCTGGGCACACTCCACTCTAATTTATAACCGAGAAACACCACAGGCCGCAAGGGCTTTTCCCTAGTTACCATGGTGGGGACATAGAAAGGCTGCCGCCCTCTGGCATTTACCTGCAAAAGCAGCTTTAAAGCCTGTGCTAATGGTCATTTCATAGGAACAAGTACTGCAGAACTGTAAATGAAACCTGCCCTCAAAATGTCTTGAGGGAGGTAATGGCCAAAACATTTCAAAATGTGACACATATTTTAAGAGATCACTTTGAAGAACTAAGGAGTAATCACAGCTTGAAAAATAAAAAGGACATGCCTTAAAGCTCAATTTCAACGGATAATGAGGCACATGCGAATTCAACCACAAAGAGGTATCAGCTCACACTTGTCAGAATAACCATCAGCAAGGAAACTACAAACAATAAATGCTGAAGGTGTTGTGGAGAAATGCATACCCTCAACTTCAAGTGGGACGTAACTTGAAAAGGGCCACGAATGAGAACAGAATGGAGGTGCCTTAAAAAGGTAAACATTGAGCTACCATATGATCCAGCAGGCCCACTCCTCCACCTATAATCTAAGAAGAAAGAATTGGAAAGACACAGGCAGGCAAATCTGCATGGCACATTATTACGATAGCCAAGATATGGAAGTAACCAAAAAGTCCACCAACATATGGGTGGACAAAGAAGAACTCCTCCATGTACAGATGGAATATTCGCTAGTGAAAAAAATGAAAAAATGCCATTTGCAGCACCATACATGAGCCTAGACATAATCACGCCACCTGTAGTAAGTGAGAAAGCAAAAGACACATATCCTATCATATCACTTTTAGGAGTTACTTAAAAATTGATAAAAATGAAGATATTTCCACAGAGAAAGGCAATCACAGATTCATTAAAATACTTATGGTTCACCAAATAGAAAGGGATGAGGATTGGATACATTACCATATTGGAGTTAACAGAGATATACATACCATGTGAATATATAATCACCAAAGACGTACGGAAGACCAGGAGAAGACTACTCAACATTGTGTCATAACCTACATGGGAAAAGGATGCGAGGAAGAATAGATACACGTATATGTGTGAAAGAACCACATCTTGCACACCTAGAACAAACAAACCATTGTAATCAAATTTGCTGGGATAAAAAATAAAAAGTAAATTACAATTATGAACAAGAAGTAATGAGACATAAACATAAAGTGCTTTTTTCCTGGCACATTCCATTCGAATTTACAACCTAGAACACCACTTCCATTAAGGCTCTGTTTCCCCAGTTACCAAATTTGGTAAAGGAGAAATGCTGCCACCTTGTGGCCGTTTCCTGCAAGAGCAGCTTTAAACTCACAGCTAATGGTCACTTAACATTCACAAGGACTCAGGGCTGTAAAGGACACCTGCCCTAAAAAATTGTGCTGAAGTAGGAAATGGACAAAAAAATTCAAAACAGGCAAATGTTTCAAGAAGAGAGTATGAGGAGTTAAGTTTTACTCACGCTCTTTTAAAAAAAAAGGAAAATGGATAAAAGCTCAACCTCAGGGAGTGTTAGACCCATGCAATCTAATCTACAAAAAGTTTCAACTTAGACCAGTCGACTGACCATCAGCAAAATGTCTACAAACAATAAATGCTGACGGGGTTTTTAAGAACTGTGTCCCCTCTACCTGCTGGTGAGACGTAAAGGGGTAACAGCCAATAATGAGAAGAGAAAGGATCTGTGTTTAAAAGTAAAAATGGAGGTACCATTCAGTCCAGCAGGCGCACCATTGGACCTCTCACCTGAGAAGACAAGAATCCAGAAGACACAGGCCGCAAAAGCTGCAGTGCAGCCTTATTCACAATAGCCAAGACAGTGAAGCAATCAAAATATCCAACAAGAGGTGAATGGATAAAGAAGAAGTGGTCCATGTACACAATGGAATATTAGGCATGGAAAACAATGAACCATTGCTCTTTGAGGCACCACAAATGAGTCTGGAGATAATCACGAAACATGAGGTAACTCGGAAACCAAAGACCTGTATTCTAAGATATCACTTATAGGCGTTATCTAATAACTGACACAAATGAATATATTTCCACAGAGAAAGACACTCACAGACTTAGAAAACAAACTATGCTCATCTAAAAGGAAAGGTGGGGGGAATGGATAAGTTAAGATTAGTGTTGCTCTATGTATACAAACACATAGTATATACATATCTCAAAAAGACCGACCATCTAGCAAGGGAGGTCTGTGGAACCCTCTGTAACATTTTACATGGGAAGAGGATCTGTACTTGAATAGACATATATAATGTACAAATGAACCAGATTGTGTACACCTAGGACAAACAATATTCTAAGCTTTACCCCAATTAAAAAAAAAAAATTAAAACCAAGAAGAAATAATGAGACATAAACTTATGGGGGTTTCTCCATGCACATTCCAATTTAATTTACAACCTAGGAACACGACTTCCAGAAAGGCTCTGCTGCCCTCGTTCCCAGATTTGGGAGTGGAGAAATGCTGCCTGCTTGAAGTCACTTCCCACAACAGCAGCTTTAAACCCATTGCTAAAGGTAACTAAATATTCACCAAACTTGCAGTTCAGGAAATGACACCTGCTCTCTAAAAAAATTCTGGGGTGGAAAATCGACCAAAAATTTCAAAATAGGGCAACCTTCCTAGAAGAAAATTTCAAGAGATATATTGTACTCCCAACTGTTTCCTTTTTTTTAACAGAAAAGTAAACGGTGGAGAAAAATGATGAGTTTTACGAATTTTCAAAGACATGCAAACCCAAATTACACAACCCTACCAGCACACAGCAGCCAGTAGGGCCATTAACATACATGCTGCAAACAATAAATGCTAAATCGATTGTGGAGAAATGCATACCCTCGATTCTAAGGGGGACGTGCTAAGAGCCACTAATGAAAACACAAAGAAGGTGCTTTGAAAAGGGAAACACGGTGCTACCAGTCAATCAGTCACACCCACTGCTGGGCCTATCACCTGAGAAAATGAGAATCAAAAAGTCACAGGCTGGCAATCCTGCACTCCAACAATATTTACCATAGCCAACACTTGGAAGCAATGAAAATGTCCATCAACCGAGGAATGCACAAAGTAGAAGTGATCCACGTGCACACTGGGAAATTACTCCAATAAAAACTAAAAATTAAATTAAAAATCCAACAAAAGTAAGGAGACATCAGCTTGTGTGGGTTTGTCTGGGCACACTCCACTCTAATTTATAACCGAGAAACACCACAGGCCGCAAGGGCTTTTCCCTAGTTACCATGGTGGGGACATAGAAAGGCTGCCGCCCTCTGGCATTTACCTGCAAAAGCAGCTTTAAAGCCTGTGCTAATGGTCATTTCATAGGAACAAGTACTGCAGAACTGTAAATGAAACCTGCCCTCAAAATGTCTTGAGGGAGGTAATGGCCAAAACATTTCAAAATGTGACACATATTTTAAGAGATCACTTTGAAGAACTAAGGAGTAATCACAGCTTGAAAAATAAAAAGGACATGCCTTAAAGCTCAATTTCAACGGATAATGAGGCACATGCGAATTCAACCACAAAGAGGTATCAGCTCACACTTGTCAGAATAACCATCAGCAAGGAAACTACAAACAATAAATGCTGAAGGTGTTGTGGAGAAATGCATACCCTCAACTTCAAGTGGGACGTAACTTGAAAAGGGCCACGAATGAGAACAGAATGGAGGTGCCTTAAAAAGGTAAACATTGAGCTACCATATGATCCAGCAGGCCCACTCCTCCACCTATAATCTAAGAAGAAAGAATTGGAAAGACACAGGCAGGCAAATCTGCATGGCACATTATTACGATAGCCAAGATATGGAAGTAACCAAAAAGTCCACCAACATATGGGTGGACAAAGAAGAACTCCTCCATGTACAGATGGAATATTCGCTAGTGAAAAAAATGAAAAAATGCCATTTGCAGCACCATACATGAGCCTAGACATAATCACGCCACCTGTAGTAAGTGAGAAAGCAAAAGACACATATCCTATCATATCACTTTTAGGAGTTACTTAAAAATTGATAAAAATGAAGATATTTCCACAGAGAAAGGCAATCACAGATTCATTAAAATACTTATGGTTCACCAAATAGAAAGGGATGAGGATTGGATACATTACCATATTGGAGTTAACAGAGATATACATACCATGTGAATATATAATCACCAAAGACGTACGGAAGACCAGGAGAAGACTACTCAACATTGTGTCATAACCTACATGGGAAAAGGATGCGAGGAAGAATAGATACACGTATATGTGTGAAAGAACCACATCTTGCACACCTAGAACAAACAAACCATTGTAATCAAATTTGCTGGGATAAAAAATAAAAAGTAAATTACAATTATGAACAAGAAGTAATGAGACATAAACATAAAGTGCTTTTTTCCTGGCACATTCCATTCGAATTTACAACCTAGAACACCACTTCCATTAAGGCTCTGTTTCCCCAGTTACCAAATTTGGTAAAGGAGAAATGCTGCCACCTTGTGGCCGTTTCCTGCAAGAGCAGCTTTAAACTCACAGCTAATGGTCACTTAACATTCACAAGGACTCAGGGCTGTAAAGGACACCTGCCCTAAAAAATTGTGCTGAAGTAGGAAATGGACAAAAAAATTCAAAACAGGCAAATGTTTCAAGAAGAGAGTATGAGGAGTTAAGTTTTACTCACGCTCTTTTAAAAAAAAAGGAAAATGGATAAAAGGTCAACCTCAGGGAGTGTTAGACCCATGCAATCTAATCTACAAAAAGTTTCAACTTAGACCAGTCGACTGACCATCAGCAAAATGTCTACAAACAATAAATGCTGACGGGGTTTTTAAGAACTGTGTCCCCTCTACCTGCTGGTGAGACATAAAGGGGTAACAGCCAATAATGAGAACAGAAAGGAGCTGTGTTTAAAAGTAAAAATGGAGGTACCATTCAATCCAGCAGGCGCACCATTGGACCTCTCACCTGAGAAGACAGGAATCGAGAAGACACAGGCCGCAAAAGTTGCAGTGCAGCATTTTTCACAATAGCCAAGAGAGTGAAGCAATCAAAATATCCAACAAGAGGTGAATGGATAAAGAAGAAGTGGTCCATGTACACAATGGAATATTAGCCATGGAAAACAATGAACCATTGCTCTTTGAGGCACCACAAATGAGTCTGGAGATAATCACGAAACATGAGGTAACTCGGAAACCAAAGACCTGTATTCTATGATATCACTTATAGGCGTTATCTAATAACTGACACAAATGAATATATTTCCACAGAGAAAGACACTCACAGACTTAGAAAACAAACTATGCTCATCTAAAAGGAAAGGTGGGGGGAATGGATAAGTTAAGATTAGTGTTGCTCTATGTATACAAACACATAGTATATACATATCTCAAAAAGACCGACCATGTAGCAAGGGAGGTCTGTGGAACCCTCTGTAACATTTTACATGGGAAGAGGATCTGTACTTGAATAGACATATATAATGTACAAATGAACCAGATTGTGTACACCTAGGACAGACAATATTCGAAGCCTTACCCCAATTAAAAAAAAAATTTAAAACCAAGAAGAAATAATGAGACATAAACTTATGGGGGTTTCTCCATGCACATTCCAATTTAATTTACAACCTAGGAACACGACTTCCAGAAAGGCTCTGCTGCCCTAGTACCCAGATTTGGGAGTGGAGAAATGCTGCCTGCTTAAGGTCACTTCCCACAACAGCAGCTTTAAACCCATTGCTAAAGGTCACTAAATATTCACCAAACTTGCAGTTCGGGAAATGACACCTGCTCTCTAAAAAAATTCTGGGGTGGAAAATAGACGAAAAATTTCAAAATAGGGCAACCTTCCAAGAAGAAAATTTCAAGAGATATATTGTACTCCCAACTGTTTCCTTTTTTTTAACAGAAAAGTAAACGGTGGAGAAAAATGATGAGTTTTACGAATTTTCAAAGACATGCAAACCCAAATTACAAAACCCTATCAGCACACAGCAGCCAGTAGGGCCATTAGCATAAATGCAGCAAACAATAAATGCTAAATCGATTGTGGAGAAATAAATACCCTCATTTCTAAGGGGGACGTGGTAAGAGCCACTAATGAAAACACAAAGAAGGTGCTTTGAAAAGGGAAACACGGTGCTACCAGTCAATCAATCACACCCACTGCTGGGCCTATCACCTGAGAAAATGAGAATCAAAAAGTCACAGGCTGGCAATCCTGTACTCCAACAATATTTACCATAGACAACACTTGGAAGCAATGAAAATGTCCATCAACCGAGGAATGCGCAAAGTAGAAGTGGTCCACGTGCACACTGGGGAATTACTCCAATAAAAACTAAAAATTAAATTTAAAAATCCAACAAAAGTAAGGAGACATCAGCTTGTGTGGGTTTGTCCGGGCAAACTCCACTCTAATTTATAACCGAGAAACACCACAGGCCGCAAGGGCTTTTCCCTAGTTACCATGGTGGGGACATAGAAAGGCTGCCGCCCTCTGGCATTTACCTGCAAAAGCAGCTTTAAAGCCTGTGCTAATGGTCATTTCATAGGAACAAGTACTGCAGAACTGTAAATGAAACCTACCCTCAAAATGTCTTGAGGGAGGTAATGGCCAAAACATTTCAAAATGTGACACATACTTTAAGAGAACACTTTGAAGAACTAAGGGGTAATCACAGGTTGAAAAATAAAAAGGACATGCCTTAAAGTTCAATTTCAACGGATTATGAGGCACAGGCGAATTCAACCACAAAGAGGTATCAGCTCACACTTGTCAGAATAACCATCAGCAAGGAAACTACAAACAATAAATGCTGAAGGTGTTGTGGAGAAATGCATACCCTCAACTTCAAATGGGACGTAACTTGAAAAGGGCCACGAATGAGAACAGAATGGAGGTGCCTTAAAAAGGTAAACATTGAGCTACCGTATGATCCAGCAGGCCCACTCCTCGACCTATAATCTAAGAAGAAAGAATTGGAAAGAAACAGGCAGGCAAATCTGCATGTCACAGTATTACAATAGCCAAGATATGGAAGTAACCAAAAAGTCCACAAACACATGGGTGGACAAAGAAGAACTCCTCCATGTACAGATGGAATATTCGCTAGTGAAAAAAATGAAACAATGCCATTTACAGCACCATACATGAGTCTAGACGTAATCACGCCACCTGTAGTAAGTGAGAAAGCAAAAGACACATATCCTATCATATCTCTTTTAGGAGTTACTTAAAAATTGATACCAATGAAGATATTTCCACAGAGAAAGGCAATCACAGATTCATTAAAAAAACTGATGGTTCACCAAATAGAAACGGATGAGGATTGCATACATTACCATATTGGGGTTAACAGAGATATACATACCATGTGAAATATATAATCACCAAAGACGTACGGAAGACCAGGAGAAGACTACTCAACAGTGTGTCATAACCTACATGGGAAAAGGATGCGAGGAAGAATAGATACACGTATATGTGTGAAAGAACCACATCTTGCACACCTAGAACAAACAAACCATTGTAATCAAATTTGCTGGGATCAAAAATAAAAAGTAAATTACAATTATGAACAAGAAGTAATGAGACATAAACATAAAGTGCTTTTTTCCTGGCACATTCCATTCGAATTTACAACCTAGAACACCACTTCCATTAAGGCTCTGTTTCCCCAGTTACCAAATTTGGTAAAGGAGAAATGCTGCCACCTTGTGGCCGTTTCCTGCAAGAGCAGCTTTAAACTCACAGCTAATGGTCACTTAACATTCACAAGGACTCAGGGCTGTAAAGGACACCTGCCCTAAAAAATTGTGCTGAAGTAGGAAATGGACAAAAAAATTCAAAACAGGCAAATGTTTCAAGAAGAGAGTATGAGGAGTTAAGTTTTACTCACGCTCTTTTAAAAAAAAAGGAAAATGGATAAAAGCTCAACCTCAGGGAGTGTTAGACCCATGCAATCTAATCTACAAAAAGTTTCAACTTAGACCAGTCGACTGACCATCAGCAAAATGTCTACAAACAATAAATGCTGACGGGGTTTTTAAGAACTGTGTCCCCTCTACCTGCTGGTGAGACGTAAAGGGGTAACAGCCAATAATGAGAAGAGAAAGGATCTGTGTTTAAAAGTAAAAATGGAGGTACCATTCAGTCCAGCAGGCGCACCATTGGACCTCTCACCTGAGAAGACAAGAATCCAGAAGACACAGGCCGCAAAAGCTGCAGTGCAGCCTTATTCACAATAGCCAAGACAGTGAAGCAATCAAAATATCCAACAAGAGGTGAATGGATAAAGAAGAAGTGGTCCATGTACACAATGGAATATTAGGCATGGAAAACAATGAACCATTGCTCTTTGAGGCACCACAAATGAGTCTGGAGATAATCACGAAACATGAGGTAACTCGGAAACCAAAGACCTGTATTCTATGATATCACTTATAGGCGTTATCTAATAACTGACACAAATGAATATATTTCCACAGAGAAAGACACTCACAGACTTAGAAAACAAACTATGCTCATCTAAAAGGAAAGGTGGGGGGAATGGATAAGTTAAGATTAGTGTTGCTCTATGTATACAAACACATAGTATATACATATCTCAAAAAGACCGACCATCTAGCAAGGGAGGTCTGTGGAACCCTCTGTAACATTTTACATGGGAAGAGGATCTGTACTTGAATAGACATATATAATGTACAAATGAACCAGATTGTGTACACCTAGGACAAACAATATTCTAAGCTTTACCCCAATTAAAAAAAAAATTAAAACCAAGAAGAAATAATGAGACATAAACTTATGGGGGTTTCTCCATGCACATTCCAATTTAATTTACAACCTAGGAACACGACTTCCAGAAAGGCTCTGCTGCCCTCGTTCCCAGATTTGGGAGTGGAGAAATGCTGCCTGCTTGAAGTCACTTCCCACAACAGCAGCTTTAAACCCATTGCTAAAGGTAACTAAATATTCACCAAACTTGCAGTTCAGGAAATGACACCTGCTCTCTAAAAAAATTCTGGGGTGGAAAATCGACCAAAAATTTCAAAATAGGGCAACCTTCCTAGAAGAAAATTTCAAGAGATATATTGTACTCCCAACTGTTTCCTTTTTTTTAACAGAAAAGTAAACGGTGGAGAAAAATGATGAGTTTTACGAATTTTCAAAGACATGCAAACCCAAATTACACAACCCTACCAGCACACAGCAGCCAGTAGGGCCATTAACATACATGCTGCAAACAATAAATGCTAAATCGATTGTGGAGAAATGCATACCCTCGATTCTAAGGGGGACGTGCTAAGAGCCACTAATGAAAACACAAAGAAGGTGCTTTGAAAAGGGAAACACGGTGCTACCAGTCAATCAGTCACACCCACTGCTGGGCCTATCACCTGAGAAAATGAGAATCAAAAAGTCACAGGCTGGCAATCCTGCACTCCAACAATATTTACCATAGCCAACACTTGGAAGCAATGAAAATGTCCATCAACCGAGGAATGCACAAAGTAGAAGTGATCCACGTGCACACTGGGAAATTACTCCAATAAAAACTAAAAATTAAATTAAAAATCCAACAAAAGTAAGGAGACATCAGCTTGTGTGGGTTTGTCTGGGCACACTCCACTCTAATTTATAACCGAGAAACACCACAGGCCGCAAGGGCTTTTCCCTAGTTACCATGGTGGGGACATAGAAAGGCTGCCGCCCTCTGGCATTTACCTGCAAAAGCAGCTTTAAAGCCTGTGCTAATGGTCATTTCATAGGAACAAGTACTGCAGAACTGTAAATGAAACCTGCCCTCAAAATGTCTTGAGGGAGGTAATGGCCAAAACATTTCAAAATGTGACACATATTTTAAGAGATCACTTTGAAGAACTAAGGAGTAATCACAGCTTGAAAAATAAAAAGGACATGCCTTAAAGCTCAATTTCAACGGATAATGAGGCACATGCGAATTCAACCACAAAGAGGTATCAGCTCACACTTGTCAGAATAACCATCAGCAAGGAAACTACAAACAATAAATGCTGAAGGTGTTGTGGAGAAATGCATACCCTCAACTTCAAGTGGGACGTAACTTGAAAAGGGCCACGAATGAGAACAGAATGGAGGTGCCTTAAAAAGGTAAACATTGAGCTACCATATGATCCAGCAGGCCCACTCCTCCACCTATAATCTAAGAAGAAAGAATTGGAAAGACACAGGCAGGCAAATCTGCATGGCACATTATTACGATAGCCAAGATATGGAAGTAACCAAAAAGTCCACCAACATATGGGTGGACAAAGAAGAACTCCTCCATGTACAGATGGAATATTCGCTAGTGAAAAAAATGAAAAAATGCCATTTGCAGCACCATACATGAGCCTAGACATAATCACGCCACCTGTAGTAAGTGAGAAAGCAAAAGACACATATCCTATCATATCACTTTTAGGAGTTACTTAAAAATTGATAAAAATGAAGATATTTCCACAGAGAAAGGCAATCACAGATTCATTAAAATACTTATGGTTCACCAAATAGAAAGGGATGAGGATTGGATACATTACCATATTGGAGTTAACAGAGATATACATACCATGTGAATATATAATCACCAAAGACGTACGGAAGACCAGGAGAAGACTACTCAACATTGTGTCATAACCTACATGGGAAAAGGATGCGAGGAAGAATAGATACACGTATATGTGTGAAAGAACCACATCTTGCACACCTAGAACAAACAAACCATTGTAATCAAATTTGCTGGGATAAAAAATAAAAAGTAAATTACAATTATGAACAAGAAGTAATGAGACATAAACATAAAGTGCTTTTTTCCTGGCACATTCCATTCGAATTTACAACCTAGAACACCACTTCCATTAAGGCTCTGTTTCCCCAGTTACCAAATTTGGTAAAGGAGAAATGCTGCCACCTTGTGGCCGTTTCCTGCAAGAGCAGCTTTAAACTCACAGCTAATGGTCACTTAACATTCACAAGGACTCAGGGCTGTAAAGGACACCTGCCCTAAAAAATTGTGCTGAAGTAGGAAATGGACAAAAAAATTCAAAACAGGCAAATGTTTCAAGAAGAGAGTATGAGGAGTTAAGTTTTACTCACGCTCTTTTAAAAAAAAAGGAAAATGGATAAAAGCTCAACCTCAGGGAGTGTTAGACCCATGCAATCTAATCTACAAAAAGTTTCAACTTAGACCAGTCGACTGACCATCAGCAAAATGTCTACAAACAATAAATGCTGACGGGGTTTTTAAGAACTGTGTCCCCTCTACCTGCTGGTGAGACGTAAAGGGGTAACAGCCAATAATGAGAAGAGAAAGGATCTGTGTTTAAAAGTAAAAATGGAGGTACCATTCAGTCCAGCAGGCGCACCATTGGACCTCTCACCTGAGAAGACAAGAATCCAGAAGACACAGGCCGCAAAAGCTGCAGTGCAGCCTTATTCACAATAGCCAAGACAGTGAAGCAATCAAAATATCCAACAAGAGGTGAATGGATAAAGAAGAAGTGGTCCATGTACACAATGGAATATTAGGCATGGAAAACAATGAACCATTGCTCTTTGAGGCACCACAAATGAGTCTGGAGATAATCACGAAACATGAGGTAACTCGGAAACCAAAGACCTGTATTCTATGATATCACTTATAGGCGTTATCTAATAACTGACACAAATGAATATATTTCCACACAGAAAGACACTCACAGACTTAGAAAACAAACTATGCTCATCTAAAAGGAAAGGTGGGGGGAATGGATAAGTTAAGATTAGTGTTGCTCTATGTATACAAACACATAGTATATACATATCTCAAAAAGACCGACCATCTAGCAAGGGAGGTCTGTGGAACCCTCTGTAACATTTTACATGGGAAGAGGATCTGTACTTGAATAGACATATATAATGTACAAATGAACCAGATTGTGTACACCTAGGACAAACAATATTCTAAGCTTTACCCCAATTAAAAAAAAAAATTAAAACCAAGAAGAAATAATGAGACATAAACTTATGGGGGTTTCTCCATGCACATTCCAATTTAATTTACAACCTAGGAACACGACTTCCAGAAAGGCTCTGCTGCCCTCGTTCCCAGATTTGGGAGTGGAGAAATGCTGCCTGCTTGAAGTCACTTCCCACAACAGCAGCTTTAAACCCATTGCTAAAGGTAACTAAATATTCACCAAACTTGCAGTTCAGGAAATGACACCTGCTCTCTAAAAAAATTCTGGGGTGGAAAATCGACCAAAAATTTCAAAATAGGGCAACCTTCCTAGAAGAAAATTTCAAGAGATATATTGTACTCCCAACTGTTTCCTTTTTTTTAACAGAAAAGTAAACGGTGGAGAAAAATGATGAGTTTTACGAATTTTCAAAGACATGCAAACCCAAATTACACAACCCTACCAGCACACAGCAGCCAGTAGGGCCATTAACATACATGCTGCAAACAATAAATGCTAAATCGATTGTGGAGAAATGCATACCCTCGATTCTAAGGGGGACGTGCTAAGAGCCACTAATGAAAACACAAAGAAGGTGCTTTGAAAAGGGAAACACGGTGCTACCAGTCAATCAGTCACACCCACTGCTGGGCCTATCACCTGAGAAAATGAGAATCAAAAAGTCACAGGCTGGCAATCCTGCACTCCAACAATATTTACCATAGCCAACACTTGGAAGCAATGAAAATGTCCATCAACCGAGGAATGCACAAAGTAGAAGTGATCCACGTGCACACTGGGAAATTACTCCAATAAAAACTAAAAATTAAATTAAAAATCCAACAAAAGTAAGGAGACATCAGCTTGTGTGGGTTTGTCTGGGCACACTCCACTCTAATTTATAACCGAGAAACACCACAGGCCGCAAGGGCTTTTCCCTAGTTACCATGGTGGGGACATAGAAAGGCTGCCGCCCTCTGGCATTTACCTGCAAAAGCAGCTTTAAAGCCTGTGCTAATGGTCATTTCATAGGAACAAGTACTGCAGAACTGTAAATGAAACCTGCCCTCAAAATGTCTTGAGGGAGGTAATGGCCAAAACATTTCAAAATGTGACACATATTTTAAGAGATCACTTTGAAGAACTAAGGAGTAATCACAGCTTGAAAAATAAAAAGGACATGCCTTAAAGCTCAATTTCAACGGATAATGAGGCACATGTGAATTCAACCACAAAGAGGTATCAGCTCACACTTGTCAGAATAACCATCAGCAAGGAAACTACAAACAATAAATGCTGAAGGTGTTGTGGAGAAATGCATACCCTCAACTTCAAGTGGGACGTAACTTGAAAAGGGCCACGAATGAGAACAGAATGGAGGTGCCTTAAAAAGGTAAACATTGAGCTACCATATGATCCAGCAGGCCCACTCCTCCACCTATAATCTAAGAAGAAAGAATTGGAAAGACACAGGCAGGCAAATCTGCATGGCACATTATTACGATAGCCAAGATATGGAAGTAACCAAAAAGTCCACCAACATATGGGTGGACAAAGAAGAACTCCTCCATGTACAGATGGAATATTCGCTAGTGAAAAAAATGAAAAAATGCCATTTGCAGCACCATACATGAGCCTAGACATAATCACGCCACCTGTAGTAAGTGAGAAAGCAAAAGACACATATCCTATCATATCACTTTTAGGAGTTACTTAAAAATTGATAAAAATGAAGATATTTCCACAGAGAAAGGCAATCACAGATTCATTAAAATACTTATGGTTCACCAAATAGAAAGGGATGAGGATTGGATACATTACCATATTGGAGTTAACAGAGATATACATACCATGTGAATATATAATCACCAAAGACGTACGGAAGACCAGGAGAAGACTACTCAACATTGTGTCATAACCTACATGGGAAAAGGATGCGAGGAAGAATAGATACACGTATATGTGTGAAAGAACCACATCTTGCACACCTAGAACAAACAAACCATTGTAATCAAATTTGCTGGGATAAAAAATAAAAAGTAAATTACAATTATGAACAAGAAGTAATGAGACATAAACATAAAGTGCTTTTTTCCTGGCACATTCCATTCGAATTTACAACCTAGAACACCACTTCCATTAAGGCTCTGTTTCCCCAGTTACCAAATTTGGTAAAGGAGAAATGCTGCCACCTTGTGGCCGTTTCCTGCAAGAGCAGCTTTAAACTCACAGCTAATGGTCACTTAACATTCACAAGGACTCAGGGCTGTAAAGGACACCTGCCCTAAAAAATTGTGCTGAAGTAGGAAATGGACAAAAAAATTCAAAACAGGCAAATGTTTCAAGAAGAGAGTATGAGGAGTTAAGTTTTACTCACGCTCTTTTAAAAAAAAAGGAAAATGGATAAAAGCTCAACCTCAGGGAGTGTTAGACCCATGCAATCTAATCTACAAAAAGTTTCAACTTAGACCAGTCGACTGACCATCAGCAAAATGTCTACAAACAATAAATGCTGACGGGGATTTTAAGAACTGTGTCCCCTCTACCTGCTGGTGAGACGTAAAGGGGTAACAGCCAATAATGAGAAGAGAAAGGATCTGTGTTTAAAAGTAAAAATGGAGGTACCATTCAGTCCAGCAGGCGCACCATTGGACCTCTCACCTGAGAAGACAAGAATCGAGAAGACACAGGCCGCAAAAGCTGCAGTGCAGCCTTATTCACAATAGCCAAGACAGTGAAGCAATCAAAATATCCAACAAGAGGTGAATGGATAAAGAAGAAGTGGTCCATGTACACAATGGAATATTAGGCATGGAAAACAATGAACCATTGCTCTTTGAGACACCACAAATGAGTCTGGAGATAATCACGAAACATGAGGTAACTCGGAAACCAAAGACCTGTATTCTATGATATCACTTATAGGCGTTATCTAATAACTGACACAAATGAATATATTTCCACAGAGAAAGACACTCACAGACTTAGAAAACAAACTATGCTCATCTAAAAGGAAAGGTGGGGGGAATGGATAAGTTAAGATTAGTGTTGCTATATGTATACAAACACATAGTATATATATATCTCAAAAAGACCGAACATCTAGCAAGGGAGGTCTGTGGAACCCTCTGTAACATTTTACATGGGAAGAGGATCTGTACTTGAATAGACATATATAATGTACAAATGAACCAGATTGTGTACACCTAGGACAGACAATATTCGAAGTTTTACCCCAATTAAAAAAAATTTTAAAACCAAGAAGAAATAATGAGACATAAACTTATGGGGGTTTCTCCAGGCACATTCCAATTTAATTTACAACCTAAGAACACGACTTCCAGAAAGGCTCTGCTGCCCTAGTACCCAGATTTGGGAGTGGAGAAATGCTGCCTACTTGAGGCCACTTCCCACAACAGCAGCTTTAAACCCATTGCTAATGGTCACTAAATATTCACCAAACTTGCAGTTCGGGAAATGACACCTGCTCTCTAAAAAAATTCTGAGGTGGAAAATCGACCAAAAATTTCAAAATAGGGCAATCTTCCAAGAAGACATTTTCAAGAGATATATTGTACTCCCCACTGTTTCCTTTCTTTTAACAGAAAAGAAAACGGTGGAGAAACATGATGAGTTTTAAGAATTTTCAAAGACATGCAAACCCAAATTACAAAACCCTATCAGCATACAGCAGCCAGTAGGGCCATTAGCATAAAGGCAGCAAACAATAAATGCTAAATCGATTGTGGAGAAATGCATACCCTCGATTCTAAGGGGGACGTGGTAAGAGCCACTAATGAAAACACAAAGAAGGTGCTTTGAAAAGGGAAACACGGTGCTACCAGTCAATCAATCACACCCACTGCAGGGCCTATCAACTGAGAAAATGAGAATCAAAAAGTCACAGGCTGGCAATCCTGCACTCCAACAATATTTACCAGAGCCAACACTTGGAAGCAATGAAAATGTCCATCAACCGAGGAATGTGCAAAGTAGAAGTGGTCCACGTGCACACTGGGGAATTACTCCAATAAAAACTAAAAATTAAATTTAAAAATCCAACAAAAGTAAGGAGACATCAGCTTGTGTGGGTTTGTCCGGGCACACTCCACTCTAATTTATAACCGAGAAACACCACAGGCCGTAAGGGCTTTTCCCTAGTTACCATGGTGGGGACATAGAAAGGCTGCCGCCCTCTGGCATTTACCTGCAAAAGCAGCTTTAAAGCCTGTGCTAATGGTCATTTCATAGTAACAAGTACTGCAGAACTGTAAATGAAACCTGCCCTCAAAATGTCTTGAGGGAGGTAATGGCCAAAACATTTCAAAATGTGACACATACTTTAAGAGAACACTTTGAAGAACTAAGGGGCAAACAGAGGTTGAAAAATAAAAAGGACATGCCTTAAAGCTCAATTTCAACGGATTATGAGGCACAGGCAAATTCAACCACAAAGAGGTATCAGCTCACACTTGTCAGAATAAACATCAGCAAGGAAACTACAAACAATAAATGCTGAAGGTGTTGTGGAGAAATGCATACCCTCAACTTCAAGTGGGACGTAACTTGAAAAGGGCCACGAATGAGAACAGAATGGAGGTGCCTTAAAAAGGTAAACATTGAGCTACCGTATGATCCAGCAGGCCCACTCCTCGACCTATAATCTAAGAAGAAAGAATTGGAGAGACACAGGCAGGCAAATCTGCATGGCACAGTATTACAATAGCCAAGATATGGAAGTAACCAAAAAGTCCACCAACAGATGGGTGGACAAAGAAGAACTCCTCCATGTACAGATGGAATATTCGGTAGTGAAAAAAATGAAACAATGCCATTTACAGCACCATACATGAGTCTAGACGTAATCACGTCACCTGTAGTAAGTGAGAAAGCAAAAGACACATATCCTATCATATCACTTTTAGGAGTTACTTAAAAATTGATACCAATGAAGATATTTCCACAGAGAAAGACAATCACAGATTCATTAAAAAAACTGATGGTTCACCAAATAGAAAGGGATGAGGATTGGATACATTACCATATTGGGGTTAACAGAGATATACATACCATGTGAAATATATAATCACCAAAGACGTACGGAAGACCAGGAGAAGACTACTCAACATTGTGTCATAACCTACATGGGAAAAGGATGTGAGGAAGAATAGATACACGTATATGTGTGAAAGAACCACATCTTGCACACCTAGAACAAACAAACCATTGTAATCAAATTTGCTGGGATAAAAAATAAAAAGTAAATTACAATTATGAACAAGAAGTAATGAGACATAAACATAAAGTGCTTTTTTCCTGGCACATTCCATTCGAATTTACAACCTAGAACACCACTTCCATTAAGGCTCTGTTTCCCCAGTTACCAAATTTGGTAAAGGAGAAATGCTGCCACCTTGTGGCCGTTTCCTGCAAGAGCAGCTTTAAACTCACAGCTAATGGTCACTTAACATTCACAAGGACTCAGGGCTGTAAAGGACACCTGCCCTAAAAAATTGTGCTGAAGTAGGAAATGGACAAAAAAATTCAAAACAGGCAAATGTTTCAAGAAGAGAGTATGAGGAGTTAAGTTTTACTCACGCTCTTTTAAAAAAAAAGGAAAATGGATAAAAGGTCAACCTCAGGGAGTGTTAGACCCATGCAATCTAATCTACAAAAAGTTTCAACTTAGACCAGTCGACTGACCATCAGCAAAATGTCTACAAACAATAAATGCTGACGGGGTTTTTAAGAACTGTGTCCCCTCTACCTGCTGGTGAGACGTAAAGGGGTAACAGCCAATAATGAGAACAGAAAGGAGCTGTGTTTAAAAGTAAAAATGGAGGTACCATTCAATCCAGCAGGCGCACCATTGGACCTCTCACCTGAGAAGACAGGAATCGAGAAGACACAGGCCGCAAAAGTTGCAGTGCAGCATTTTTCACAATAGCCAAGAGAGTGAAGCAATCAAAATATCCAACAAGAGGTGAATGGATAAAGAAGAAGTGGTCCATGTACACAATGGAATATTAGCCATGGAAAACAATGAACCATTGCTCTTTGAGGCACCACAAATGAGTCTGGAGATAATCACGAAACATGAGGTAACTCGGAAACCAAAGACCTGTATTCTATGATATCACTTATAGGCGTTATCTAATAACTGACACGAATGAATATATTTCCACAGAGAAAGACACTCAGAGACTTAGAAAACAAACTATGCTCATCTAAAAGTAAAGGTGGGGGGAATGGATAAGTTAAGATTAGTGTTGCTATATGTATACAAACACATAGTATATATATATCTCAAAAAGACCGACCATCTAGCAAGGGAGGTCTGTGGAACCCTCTGTAACATTTTACATGGGAAGAGGATCTGTACTTGAATAGACATATATAATGTACAAATGAACCAGATTGTGTACACCTAGGACAGACAATATTCGAAGTTTTACCCCAATTAAAAAAAATTTTAAAACCAAGAAGAAATAATGAGACATAAACTTATGGGGGTTTCTCCAGGCACATTCCAATTTAATTTACAACCTAAGAACACGACTTCCAGAAAGGCTCTGCTGCCCTAGTACCCAGATTTGGGAGTGGAGAAATGCTGCCTACTTGAGGCCACTTCCCACAACAGCAGCTTTAAACCCATTGCTAATGGTCACTAAATATTCACCAAACTTGCAGTTCGGGAAATGACACCTGCTCTCTAAAAAAATTCTGAGGTGGAAAATCGACCAAAAATTTCAAAATAGGGCAATCTTCCAAGAAGACATTTTCAAGAGATATATTGTACTCCCCACTGTTTCCTTTCTTTTAACAGAAAAGAAAACGGTGGAGAAACATGATGAGTTTTAAGAATTTTCAAAGACATGCAAACCCAAATTACAAAACCCTATCAGCATACAGCAGCCAGTAGGGCCATTAGCATAAAGGCAGCAAACAATAAATGCTAAATCGATTGTGGAGAAATGCATACCCTCGATTCTAAGGGGGACGTGGTAAGAGCCACTAATGAAAACACAAAGAAGGTGCTTTGAAAAGGGAAACACGGTGCTACCAGTCAATCAATCACACCCACTGCAGGGCCTATCAACTGAGAAAATGAGAATCAAAAAGTCACAGGCTGGCAATCCTGCACTCCAACAATATTTACCAGAGCCAACACTTGGAAGCAATGAAAATGTCCATCAACCGAGGAATGTGCAAAGTAGAAGTGGTCCACGTGCACACTGGGGAATTACTCCAATAAAAACTAAAAATTAAATTTAAAAATCCAACAAAAGTAAGGAGACATCAGCTTGTGTGGGTTTGTCCGGGCACACTCCACTCTAATTTATAACCGAGAAACACCACAGGCCGCAAGGGCTTTTCCCTAGTTACCATGGTGGGGACATAGAAAGGCTGCCGCCCTCTGGCATTTACCTGCAAAAGCAGCTTTAAAGCCTGTGCTAATGGTCATTTCATAGTAACAAGTACTGCAGAACTGTAAATGAAACCTGCCCTCAAAATGTCTTGAGGGAGGTAATGGCCAAAACATTTCAAAATGTGACACATACTTTAAGAGAACACTTTGAAGAACTAAGGGGCAAACAGAGGTTGAAAAATAAAAAGGACATGCCTTAAAGCTCAATTTCAACGGATTATGAGGCACAGGCGAATTCAACCACAAAGAGGTATCAGCTCACACTTGTCAGAATAAACATCAGCAAGGAAACTACAAACAATAAATGCTGAAGGTGTTGTGGAGAAATGCATACCCTCAACTTCAAGTGGGACGTAACTTGAAAAGGGCCACGAATGAGAACAGAATGGAGGTGCCTTAAAAAGGTAAACATTGAGCTACCGTATGATCCAGCAGGCCCACTCCTCGAACTATAATCTAAGAAGAAAGAATTGGAGAGACACAGGCAGGCAAATCTGCATGGCACAGTATTACAATAGCCAAGATATGGAAGTAACCAAAAAGTCCACCAACAGATGGGTGGACAAAGAAGAACTCCTCCATGTACAGATGGAATATTCGGTAGTGAAAAAAATGAAACAATGCCATTTACAGCACCATACATGAGTCTAGACGTAATCACGTCACCTGTAGTAAGTGAGAAAGCAAAAGACACATATCCTATCATATCACTTTTAGGAGTTACTTAAAAATTGATACCAATGAAGATATTTCCACAGAGAAAGACAATCACAGATTCATTAAAAAAACTGATGGTTCACCAAATAGAAAGGGATGAGGATTGGATACATTACCATATTGGGGTTAACAGAGATATACATACCATGTGAAATATATAATCACCAAAGACGTACGGAAGACCAGGAGAAGACTACTCAACATTGTGTCATAACCTACATGGGAAAAGGATGTGAGGAAGAATAGATACACGTATATGTGTGAAAGAACCACATCTTGCACACCTAGAACAAACAAACCATTGTAATCAAATTTGCTGGGATAAAAAATAAAAAGTAAATTACAATTATGAACAAGAAGTAATGAGACATAAACATAAAGTGCTTTTTTCCTGGCACATTCCATTCGAATTTACAACCTAGAACACCACTTCCATTAAGGCTCTGTTTCCCCAGTTACCAAATTTGGTAAAGGAGAAATGCTGCCACCTTGTGGCCGTTTCCTGCAAGAGCAGCTTTAAACTCACAGCTAATGGTCACTTAACATTCACAAGGACTCAGGGCTGTAAAGGACACCTGCCCTAAAAAATTGTGCTGAAGTAGGAAATGGACAAAAAAATTCAAAACAGGCAAATGTTTCAAGAAGAGAGTATGAGGAGTTAAGTTTTACTCACGCTCTTTTAAAAAAAAAGGAAAATGGATAAAAGGTCAACCTCAGGGAGTGTTAGACCCATGCAATCTAATCTACAAAAAGTTTCAACTTAGACCAGTCGACTGACCATCAGCAAAATGTCTACAAACAATAAATGCTGACGGGGTTTTTAAGAACTGTGTCCCCTCTACCTGCTGGTGAGACGTAAAGGGGTAACAGCCAATAATGAGAACAGAAAGGAGCTGTGTTTAAAAGTAAAAATGGAGGTACCATTCAATCCAGCAGGCGCACCATTGGACCTCTCACCTGAGAAGACAGGAATCGAGAAGACACAGGCCGCAAAAGTTGCAGTGCAGCATTTTTCACAATAGCCAAGAGAGTGAAGCAATCAAAATATCCAACAAGAGGTGAATGGATAAAGAAGAAGTGGTCCATGTACACAATGGAATATTAGCCATGGAAAACAATGAACCATTGCTCTTTGAGGCACCACAAATGAGTCTGGAGATAATCACGAAACATGAGGTAACTCGGAAACCAAAGACCTGTATTCTATGATATCACTTATAGGCGTTATCTAATAACTGACACAAATGAATATATTTCCACAGAGAAAGACACTCACAGACTTAGAAAACAAACTATGCTCATCTAAAAGGAAAGGTGGGGGGAATGGATAAGTTAAGATTAGTGTTGCTCTATGTATACAAACACATAGTATATACATATCTCAAAAAGACCGACCATGTAGCAAGGGAGGTCTGTGGAACACTCTGTAACATTTTACATGGGAAGAGGATCTGTACTTGAATAGACATATATAATGTACAAATGAACCAGATTTTGTACACCTAGGACAGACAATATTCGAAGCTTTACCCCACTTAAAAAAAAAATTTAAAACCAAGAAGAAATAATGAGACATAAACTTATGGGGGTTTCTCCATGCACATTCCAATTTAATTTACAACCTAGGAACACGACTTCCAGAAAGGCTCTGCTGCCCTAGTACCCAGATTTGGGAGTGGAGAAATGCTGCCTGCTTAAGGTCACTTCCCACAACAGCAGCTTTAAACCCATTGCTAAAGGTCACTAAATATTCACCAAACTTGCAGTTCGGGAAATGACACCTGCTCTCTAAAAAAATTCTGGGGTGGAAAATAGACGAAAAATTTCAAAATAGGGCAACCTTCCAAGAAGAAAATTTAAAGAGATATATTGTACTCCCAACTGTTTCCTTTTTTTTAACAGAAAAGTAAACGGTGGAGAAAAATGATGAGTTTTACGAATTTTCAAAGACATGCAAACCCAAATTACAAAACCCTATCAGCACACAGCAGCCAGTAGGGCCATTAGCATAAATGCAGCAAACAATAAATGCTAAATCGATTGTGGAGAAATAAATACCCTCATTTCTAAGGGGGACGTGGTAAGAGCCACTAATGAAAACACAAAGAAGGTGCTTTGAAAAGGGAAACACGGTGCTACCAGTCAATCAATCACACCCACTGCTGGGCCTATCACCTGAGAAAATGAGAATCAAAAAGTCACAGGCTGGCAATCCTGTACTCCAACAATATTTACCATAGACAACACTTGGAAGCAATGAAAATGTCCATCAACCGAGGAATGCGCAAAGTAGAAGTGGTTCACGTGCACACTGGGGAATTACTCCAATAAAAACTAAAAATTAAATTTAAAAATCCAACAAAAGTAAGGAGACATCAGCTTGTGTGGGTTTGTCCGGGCAAACTCCACTCTAATTTATAACCGAGAAACACCACAGGCCGCAAGGGCTTTTCCCTAGTTACCATGGTGGGGACATAGAAAGGCTGCCGCCCTCTGGCATTTACCTGCAAAAGCAGCTTTAAAGCCTGTGGTAATGGTCATTTCATAGGAACAAGTACTGCAGAACTGTAAATGAAACCTACCCTCAAAATGTCTTGAGGGAGGTAATGGCCAAAACATTTCAAAATGTGACACATACTTTAAGAGAACACTTTGAAGAACTAAGGGGTAATCACAGGTTGAAAAATAAAAAGGACATGCCTTAAAGTTCAATTTCAACGGATTATGAGGCACTGGCGAATTCAACCACAAAGAGGTATCAGCTCACACTTGTCAGAATAACGATCAGCAAGGAAACTACAAACAATAAATGCTGAAGGTGTTGTGGAGAAATGCATACCCTCAACTTCAAATGGGACGTAACTTGAAAAGGGCCACGAATGAGAACAGAATGGAGGTGCCTTAAAAAGGTAAACATTGAGCTACCGTATGATCCAGCAGGCCCACTCCTCGACCTATAATCTAAGAAGAAAGAATTGGAAAGACACAGGCAGGCAAATCTGCATGTCACAGTATTACAATAGCCAAGATATGGAAGTAACCAAAAAGTCCACAAACAGATGGGTGGACAAAGAAGAACTCCTCCATGTACAGATGGAATATTCGCTAGTGAAAAAAATGAAACAATGCCATTTACAGCACCATACATGAGTCTAGACGTAATCACGCCACCTGTAGTAAGTGAGAAAGCAAAAGACACATATCCTATCATATCTCTTTTAGGAGTTACTTAAAAATTGATACCAATGAAGATATTTCCACAGAGAAAGGCAATCACAGATTCATTAAAAAAACTGATGGTTCACGAAATAGAAACGGATGAGGATTGCATACATTACCATATTGGGGTTAACAGAGATATACATACCATGTGAAATATATAATCACCAAAGACGTACGGAAGACCAGGAGAAGACTACTCAACAGTGTGTCATAACCTACATGGGAAAAGGATGCGAGGAAGAATAGATACACGTATATGTGTGAAAGAACCACATCTTGCACACCTAGAACAAACAAACCATTGTAATCAAATTTGCTGGGATAAAAAATAAAAAGTAAATTACAATTATGAACAAGAAGTAATGAGACATAAACATAAAGTGCTTTTTTCCTGGCACATTCCATTCGAATTTACAACCTAGAACACCACTTCCATTAAGGCTCTGTTTCCCCAGTTACCAAATTTGGTAAAGGAGAAATGCTGCCACCTTGTGGCCGTTTCCTGCAAGAGCAGCTTTAAACTCACAGCTAATGGTCACTTAACATTCACAAGGACTCAGGGCTGTAAAGGACACCTGCCCTAAAAAATTGTGCTGAAGTAGGGAATGGACAAAAAAATTCAAAACAGGCAAATGTTTCAAGATGAGAGTATGAAGAGTTAAGTTTTACTCACGCTCTTTTAAAAAAAAAAGGAAAATGCATAAAAGCTCAACCTCAGGGAGTGTTTGACCCAGGCAATCTAATCTACAAAAAGTTTCAACTTAGACCAGTCGACTGACCATCAGCAAAATGTCTACAAACAATAAATGCTGACGGGGTTTTTAAGAACTGTGTCCCCTCTACCTGCTGGTGAGACGTAAAGGGGTAACAGCCAATAATGAGAACAGAAAGGAGCTGTGTTTAAAAGTAAAAATGGAGGTACCATTCAGTCCAGCAGGCGCACCATTGGACCTCTCACCTGAGAAGACAAGAATCGAGAAGACACAGGCCGCAAAACCTGCAGTGCATCCTTATTCACAATAGCCAAGACAGTGAAGCAATCAAAATATCCAACAAGAGGTGAATGGATAAAGAAGAAGTGGTCCATGTACACAATGGAATATTAGCCATGGAAAACAATGAACCATTGCTCTTTGAGGCACCACAAATGAGTCTGGAGATAATCACGAAACATGAGGTAACTCGGAAACCAAAGACCTGTATTCTATGATATCACTTATAGGCGTTATCTAATAACTGACACAAATGAATATATTTCCACAGAGAAAGACACTCACAGACTTAGAAAACAAACTATGCTCATCTAAAAGGAAAGGTGGGGGGAATGGATAAGTTAAGATTAGTGTTGCTCTATGTATACAAACACATAGTATATACATATCACAAAAAGACCGACCATGTAGCAAGGGAGGTCTGTGGAACCCTCTGTAACATTTTACATGGGAAGAGGATCTGTACTTGAATAGACATATATAATGTACAAATGAACCAGATTGTGTACACCTAGGACAAACAATATTCTAAGCTTTACCCCAATTAAAAAAAAAATTAAAACCAAGAAGAAATAATGAGACATAAACTTATGGGGGTTTCTCCATGCACATTCCAATTTAATTTACAACCTAGGAACACGACTTCCAGAAAGGCTCTGCTGCCCTAGTACCCAGATTTGGGAGTGGAGAAATGCTGCCTGCTTGAGGTCACTTCCCACAACAGCAGCTTTAAACCCATTGACAAAGGTCACTAAATATTCACCAAACTTGCAGTTCGGGAAATGACACCTGCTCTCTAAAAAAATTCTGGGGTGGAAAATAGACGAAAAATTTCAAAATAGGGCAACCTTCCAAGAAGAAAATTTCAAGAGATATATTGTACTCCCAACTGTTTCCTTTTTTTTAACAGAAGAGTAAACGGTGGAGAAAAATGATGAGTTTTACGAATTTTCAAAGACATGGAAACCCAAATTACAAAACCCTATCAGCACACAGCAGCCAGTAGGGCCATTAACATACATGCTGCAAACAATAAATGCTAAATCGATTGTGGAGAAATGCATACCCTCGATTCTAAGGGGGACGTGGTAAGAGCCACTAATGAAAACACAAAGAAGGTGTTTTGAAAAGGGAAACACGGTGCTACCAGTCAATCAGTCACACCCACTGTTGGGCCTATCAAATGAGAAAATGAGAATCAAAAAGTCACAGGCTGGCAATCCCGCACTCCAACAATATTTACCATAGCCAACACTTGGAAGCAATGAAAATGTCCATCAACTGAGGAATGCGCAAAGTAGAAGTGGTCCACGTGCACACTGGGGAATTACTCCTATAAAAACTAAAAATTAAATTTAAAAATCCAACAAAAGTAAGGAGACATCAGCTTGTGTGGGTTTGTCCGGGCACACTCCACTCTAATTTATAACCGAGAAACACCACAGGCCGCAAGGGCTTTTCCCTAGTTACCATGGTGGGGACATAGAAAGGCTGCCGCGCTCTGGCATTTACCTGCAAAAGCAGCTTTAAAGCCTGTGCTAATGGTCATTTCATAGGAACAAGTACTGCAGAACTGTAAATGAAACCTACCCTCAAAATGTCTTGAGGGAGGTAATGGCCAAAACATTTCAAAATGTGACACATACTTTAAGAGAACACTTTGAAGAACTAAGGGGTAATCACAGGTTGAAAAATAAAAAGGACATGCCTTAAGCTCAATTTCAACGGAATATGAGGCACAGGCGAATTCAACCACAAAGAGGTATCAGCTCACACTTGTCAGAATAACCATCAGCAAGGAAACTACAAACAATAAATGCTGAAGGTGTTGTGGAGAAATGCATACCCTCAACTTCAAGTGGGACGTAACTTGAAAAGGGCCACGAATGAGAACAGAATGGAGGTGCCTTAAAAAGGTAAACATTGAGCTACCGTATGATCCAGCAGGCCCACTCCTCGACCTATAATCTAAGAAGAAAGAATTGGAAAGACACAGGCAGGCAAATCTGCATGGCACAGTATTACAATAGCCAAGATATGGAAGTAACCAAAAAGTCCACCAACAGATGGGTGGACAAAGAACTCCTCCATGTACAGATGGAATATTCGCTAGTGAAAAAAATGAAACAATGCCATTTACAGCACCATACATGAGTCTAGACGTAATCACGCCACCTGTAGTAAGTGAGAAAGCAAAAGACACATATCCTATCATATCACTTTTAGGAGTTACTTAAAAATTGATACCAATGAAGATATTTCCACAGAGAAAGGCAATCACAGATTCATTAAAAAAACTGATGGTTCACCAAATAGAAAGGGATGAGGATTGGATACATTACCATATTGGGGTTAACAGAGATATACATACCATGTGAAATATATAATCACCAAAGACGTACGGAAGACCAGGAGAAGACTACTCAACATTGTGTCATAACCTACATGGGAAAAGGATGCGAGGAAGAATAGATACACGTATATGTGTGAAAGAACCACATCTTGCACACCTAGAACAAACAAACCATTGTAATCAAATTTGCTGGGATAAAAAATAAAAAGTAAATTACAATTATGAACAAGAAGTAATGAGACATAAACATAAAGTGCTTTTTTCCTGGCACATTCCATTCGAATTTACAACCTAGAACACCACTTCCATTAAGGCTCTGTTTCCCCAGTTACCAAATTTGGTAAAGGAGAAATGCTGCCACCTTGTGGCCGTTTCCTGCAAGAGCAGCTTTAAACTCACAGCTAATGGTCACTTAACATTCACAAGGACTCAGGGCTGTAAAGGACACCTGCCCTAAAAAATTGTGCTGAAGTAGGAAATGGACAAAAAAATTCAAAACAGGCAAATGTTTCAAGAAGAGAGTATGAGGAGTTAAGTTTTACTCACGCTCTTTTAAAAAAAAAGGAAAATGGATAAAAGCAAAACCTCAGGGAGTGTTAGACCCATGCAATCTAATCTACAAAAAGTTTCAACTTAGACCAGTCGACTGACCATCAGCAAAATGTCTACAAACAATAAATGCTGACGGGGTTTTTAAGAACTGTGTCCCCTCTACCTGCTGGTGAGACGTAAAGGGGTAACAGCCAATAATGAGAAGAGAAAGGAGCTGTGTTTAAAAGTAAAAATGGAGGTACCATTCAGTCCAGCAGGCGCACCATTGGACCTCTCACCTGAGAAGACAGGAATCGAGAAGACACAGGCCGCAAAACTGCAGTGCAGCCTTATTCACATTAGGCAAGACAGTGAAGCAATCAAAATATCCAACAAGAGGTGAATGGATAAAGAAGAAGTGGTCCATGTACACAATGGAATATTAGCCATGGAAAACAATGAACCATTGCTCTTTGAGGCACCACAAATGAGTCTGGAGATAATCACGAAACATGAGGTAACTCGGAAACCAAAGACCTGTATTCTATGATATCACTTATAGGCGTTATCTAATAACTGACACAAATGAATATATTTCCACAGAGAAAGACACTCACAGACTTAGAAAACAAACTATGCTCATCTAAAAGGAAAGGTGAGGGGAATGGATAAGTTAAGATTAGTGTTGCTATAAGTATACAAACACATAGTATATACATATCTCAAAAAGACCGACCATCTAGCAAGGGAGGTCTGTGGAACCCTCTGTAACATTTTACATGGGAAGAGGATCTGTACTTGAATAGACATATATAATGTACAAATGAACCAGATTGTGTACACCTAGGACAGACAATATTCGAAGCTTTACCCCAATTAAAAAAAAATTTAAAACCAAGAAGAAATAATGAGACATAAACTTATGGGGGTTTCTCCAGGCACATTCCAATTTAATTTACAACCTAGGAACACGACTTCCAGAAAGGCTCTGCTGCCCTAGTACCCAGATTTGGGAGTGGAGAAATGCTGCCTACTTGAGGCCACTTCCCACAACAGTAGCTTTAAACCCATTGCTAATGGTCACTAAATATTCACCAAACTAGCAGTTCGGGAAATGACACCTGCTCTCTAAAAAAATTCTGAGGTGGAAAATCGACCAAAAATTTCAAAATAGGGCAATCTTCCAAGAAGACATTTTCAAGAGATATATTGTACTCCCAACTGTTTCCTTTTTTTTAACAGAAAAGAAAACGGTGGAGAAACATGATGAGTTTTACGAATTTTCAAAGACATGCAAACCCAAATTACAAAACCCTATCAGCATACAGCAGCCAGTAGGGCCATTAGCATAAAGGCAGCAAACAATAAATGCTAAATCGATTGTGGAGAAATGCATACCCTCGATTCTAAGGGGGACGTGGTAAGAGCCACTAATGAAAACACAAAGAAGGTGCTTTGAAAAGGGAAACACGGTGCTACCAGTCAATCAATCACACCCACTGTTGGGCCTATCAACTGAGAAAATGAGAATCAAAAAGTCACAGGCTGGCAATCCTGCACTCCAACAATATTTACCATAGCCAACACTTGGAAGCAATGAAAATGTCCATCAACTGAGGAATGCGCAAAGTAGAAGTGGTCCACGTGCACACTGGGGAATTACTCCAATAAAAACTAAAAATTAAATTTAAAAATCCAACAAAAGTAAGGAGACATCAGCTTGTGTGGGTTTGTCCGGGCACACTCCACTCTAATTTATAACCGAGAAACACCACAGGCCGCAAGGGCTTTTCCCTAGTTACCATGGTGGGGACATAGAAAGGCTGCCGCGCTCTGGCATTTACCTGCAAAAGCAGCTTTAAAGCCTGTGCTAATGGTCATTTCATAGGAACAAGTACTGCAGAACTGTAAATGAAACCTACCCTCAAAATGTCTTGAGGGAGGTAATGGCCAAAACATTTCAAAATGTGACACATACTTTAAGAGAACACTTTGAAGAACTAAGGGGTAATCACAGGTTGAAAAATAAAAAGGACATGCCTTAAAGCTCAATTTCAACGGATTATGAGGCACAGGCGAATTCAGCCACAAAGAGGTATCAGCTCACACTTGTCAGAATAACCATCAGCAAGGAAACTACAAACAATAAATGCTGAAGGTGTTGTGGAGAAATGCATACCCTCAACTTCAAGTGGGACGTAACTTGAAAAGGGCCACGAATGAGAACAGAATGGAGGTGCCTTAAAAAGGTAAACATTGAGCTACCGTATGATCCAGCAGGCCCAATCCTCGACCTATAATCTAAGAAGAAAGAATTGGAAAGACACAGGCAGGCAAATCTGCATGGCACAGTATTACAATAGCCAAGATATGGAAGTAACCAAAAAGTCCACCAACAAATGGGTGGACAAAGAAGAACTCCTCCATGTACAGATGGAATATTCGCTAGTGAAAGAAATGAAACAATGCCATTTACAGCACCATACATGAGTCTAGACGTAATCACGCCACCTGTAGTAAGTGAGAAAGCAAAAGACACATATCTTATCATATCACTTTTAGGAGTTACTTAAAAATTGATACCAATGAAGATATTTCCACAGAGAAAGGCAATCACAGATTCATTAAAAAAACTGATGGTTCACCAAATAGAAAGGGATGAGGATTGGATACATTACCATATTGGGGTTAACAGAGATATACATACCATGTGAAATATATAATCACCAAAGACGTACGGAAGACCAGGAGAAGACTACTCAACATTGTGTCATAACCTACATGGGAAAAGGATGCGAGGAAGAATAGATACACGTATATGTGTGAAAGAACCACATCTTGCACACCTAGAACAAACAAACCATTGTAATCAAATTTGCTGGGATAAAAAATAAAAAGTAAATTACAAGTATGAACAAGAAGTAATGAGACATAAACATAAAGTGCTTTTTTCCTGGCACATTCCATTCGAATTTACAACCTAGAACACCACTTCCATTAAGGCTCTGTTTCCCCAGTTACCAAATTTGGTAAAGGAGAAATGCTGCCACCTTGTGGCCGTTTCCTGCAAGAGCAGCTTTAAACTCACAGCTAATGGTCACTTAACATTCACAAGGACTCAGGGCTGTAAAGGACACCTGCCCTAAAAAATTGTGCTGAAGTAGGGAATGGACAAAAAAATTCAAAACAGGCAAATGTTTCAAGAAGAGAGTATGAGGAGTTAAGTTTTACTCACGCTCTTTTAAAAAAAAAGGAAAATGGATAAAAGCAAAACCTCAGGGAGTGTTAGACCCATGCAATCTAATCTACAAAAAGTTTCAACTTAGACCAGTCGACTGACCATCAGCAAAATGTCTACAAACAATAAATGCTGATGGGGTTTTTAAGAACTGTGTCCCCTCTACCTGCTGGTGAGACGTAAAGGGGTAACAGCCAATAATGAGAAGAGAAAGGATCTGTGTTTAAAAGTAAAAATGGAGGTACCATTCAGTCCAGCAGGCGCACCATTGGACCTCTCACCTGAGAAGACAAGAATCGAGAAGACACAGGCCGCAAAAGCTGCAGTGCAGCCTTATTCACATTAGCCAAGACAGTGAAGCAATCAAAATATCCAACAAGAGGTGAATGGATAAAGAAGAAGTGGTCCATGTACACAATGGAATATTAGGCATGGAAAACAATGAACCATTGCTCTTTGAGGCACCACAAATGAGTCTGGAGATAATCACGAAACATGAGGTAACTCGGAAACCAAAGACCTGTATTCTATGATATCACTTATAGGCGTTATCTAATAACTGACACAAATGAATATATTTCCACAGAGAAAGACACTCACAGACTTAGAAAACAAACTATGCTCATCTAAAAGGAAAGGTGGGGGGAATGGATAAGTTAAGATTAGTGTTGCTCTATGTATACAAACACATAGTATATACATATCTCAAAAAGACCGACCATCTAGCAAGGGAGGTCTGTGGAACCCTCTGTAACATTTTACATGGGAAGAGGATCTGTACTTGAATAGACATATATAATGTACAAATGAACCAGATTGTGTACACCTAGGACAGACAATATTCGAAGTTTTACCCCAATTAAAAAAAATTTTAAAACCAAGAAGAAATAATGAGACATAAACTTATGGGGGTTTCTCCAGGCACATTCCAATTTAATTTACAACCTAAGAACACGACTTCCAGAAAGGCTCTGCTGCCCTAGTACCCAGATTTGGGAGTGGAGAAATGCTGCCTACTTGAGGCCACTTCCCACAACAGCAGCTTTAAACCCATTGCTAATGGTCACTAAATATTCACCAAACTTGCAGTTCGGGAAATGACACCTGCTCTCTAAAAAAATTCTGAGGTGGAAAATCGACCAAAAATTTCAAAATAGGGCAATCTTCCAAGAAGACATTTTCAAGAGATATATTGTACTCCCAACTGTTTCCTTTCTTTTAACAGAAAAGAAAACGGTGGAGAAACATGATGAGTTTTAAGAATTTTCAAAGACATGCAAACCCAAATTACAAAACCCTATCAGCATACAGCAGCCAGTAGGGCCATTAGCATAAAGGCAGCAAACAATAAATGCTAAATCGATTGTGGAGAAATGCATACCCTCGATTCTAAGGGGGACGTGGTAAGAGCCACTAATGAAAACACAAAGAAGGTGCTTTGAAAAGGGAAACACGGTGCTTCCAGTCAATCAATCACACCCACTGCTCGGCATATCAACTGAGAAAATGAGAATCAAAAAGTCACAGGCTGGCAATCCTGCACTCCAACAATATTTACCAGAGCCAACACTTGGAAGCAATGAAAATGTCCATCAACTGAGGAATGCGCAAAGTAGAAGTGGTCCTCGTGCACACTGGGGAACTACTCCAATAAAAACTAAAAATTAAATTTAAAAATCCAACAAAAGTAAGGAGACATCAGCTTGTGTTGGTTTGTCCGGGCACACTCCACTCTAATTTATAACCGAGAAACACCACAGGCCGCAAGGGCTTTTCCCTAGTTACCATGGTGGGGACATAGAAAGGCTGCCGCCCTCTGGCATTTACCTGCAAAAGCAGCTTTAAAGCCTGTGCTAATGGTCATTTCATAGGAACAAGTACTGCAGAACTGTAAATGAAACCTACCCTCAAAATGTCTTGAGGGAGGTAATGGCCAAAACATTTCAAAATGTGACACATACTTTAAGAGAACACTTTGAAGAACTAAGGGGTAATCACAGGTTGAAAAATAAAAAGGACATGCCTTAAAGCTCAATTTCAACGGATTATGAGGCACAGGCGAATTCAGCCACAAAGAGGTATCAGCTCACACTTGTCAGAATAACCATCAGCAAGGAAACTACAAACAATAAATGCTGAAGGTGTTGTGGAGAAATGCATACCCTCAACTTCAAGTGGGACGTAACTTGAAAAGGGCCACGAATGAGAACAGAATGGAGGTGCCTTAAAAAGGTAAACATTGAGCTACCGTATGATCCAGCAGGCCCAGTCCTCGACCTATAATCTAAGAAGAAAGAATTGGAAAGACACAGGCAGGCAAATCTGCATGGCACAGTATTACAATAGCCAAGATATGGAAGTAACCAAAAAGTCCACCAACAGATGGGTGGACAAAGAAGAACTCCTCCATGTACAGATGGAATATTCGCTAGTGAAAAAAATGAAACAATGCCATTTACAGCACCATACATGAGTCTAGACGTAATCACGCCACCTGTAGTAAGTGAGAAAGCAAAAGACACATATCCTATCATATCACTTTTAGGAGTTACTTAAAAATTGATACCAATGAAGATATTTCCACAGAGAAAGGCAATCACAGATTCATTAAAAAAACTGATGGTTCACCAAATAGAAAGGGATGAGGATTGGATACATTACCATATTGGGGTTAACAGAGATATACATACCATGTGAAATATATAATCACCAAAGACGTACGGAAGACCAGGAGAAGACTACTCAACATTGTGTCATAACCTACATGGGAAAAGGATGCGAGGAAGAATAGATACACGTATATGTGTGAAAGAACCACATCTTGCACACCTAGAACAAACAAACCATTGTAATCAAATTTGCTGGGATAAAAAATAAAAAGTAAATTACAATTATGAACAAGAAGTAATGAGACATAAACATAAAGTGCTTTTTTCCTGGCACATTCCATTCGAATTTACAACCTAGAACACCACTTCCATTAAGGCTCTGTTTCCCCAGTTACCAAATTTGGTAAAGGAGAAATGCTGCCACCTTGTGGCCGTTTCCTGCAAGAGCAGCTTTAAACTCACAGCTAATGGTCACTTAACATTCACAAGGACTCAGGGCTGTAAAGGACACCTGCCCTAAAAAATTGTGCTGAAGTAGGAAATGGACAAAAAAATTCAAAACAGGCAAATGTTTCAAGAAGAGAGTATGAGGAGTTAAGTTTTACTCACGCTCTTTTAAAAAAAAAGGAAAATGGATAAAAGCTCAACCTCAGGGAGTGTTAGACCCATGCAATCTAATCTACAAAAAGTTTCAACTTAGACCAGTCGACTGACCATCAGCAAAATGTCTACAAACAATAAATGCTGACGGGGTTTTTAAGAACTGTGTCCCCTCTACCTGCTGGTGAGACGTAAAGGGGTAACAGCCAATAATGAGAACAGAAAGGAGCTGTGTTTAAAAGTAAAAATGGAGGTACCATTCAATCCAGCAGGCGCACCATTGGACCTCTCACCTGAGAAGACAGGAATCGAGAAGACACAGGCCGCAAAAGTTGCAGTGCAGCATTTTTCACAATAGCCAAGAGAGTGAAGCAATCAAAATATCCAACAAGAGGTGAATGGATAAAGAAGAAGTGGTCCATGTACACAATGGAATATTAGCCATGGAAAACAATGAACCATTGCTCTTTGAGGCACCACAAATGTGTCTGGAGATAATCACGAAACATGAGGTAACTCGGAAACCAAAGACCTGTATTCTATCATATCACTTATAGGCGTTATCTAATAACTGACACAAATGAATATATTTCCACAGAGAAAGACACTCACAGACTTAGAAAACAAACTATGCTCATCTAAAAGGAAAGGAGGGGGAATGGATAAGTTAAGATTAGTGTTGCTCTATGTATACAAACACATAGTATATACATATCTCAAAAAGACCGACCATGTAGCAAGGGAGGTCTGTGGAACCCTCTGTAACATTTTACATGGGAAGAGGATCTGTACTTGAATAGACATATATAATGTACAAATGAACCAGATTGTGTACACCTAGGACAGACAATATTCGAAGCCTTACCCCAATTAAAAAAAAAATTTAAAACCAAGAAGAAATAATGAGACATAAACTTATGGGGGTTTCTCCATGCACATTCCAATTTAATTTACAACCTAGGAACACGACTTCCAGAAAGGCTCTGCTGCCCTAGTACCCAGATTTGGGAGTGGAGAAATGCTGCCTGCTTAAGGTCACTTCCCACAACAGCAGCTTTAAACCCATTGCTAAAGGTCACTAAATATTCACCAAACTTGCAGTTCGGGAAATGACACCTGCTCTCTAAAAAAATTCTGGGGTGGAAAATAGACGAAAAATTTCAAAATAGGGCAACCTTCCAAGAAGAAAATTTCAAGAGATATATTGTACTCCCAACTGTTTCCTTTTTTTTAACAGAAAAGTAAACGGTGGAGAAAAATGATGAGTTTTACGAATTTTCAAAGACATGCAAACCCAAATTACAAAACCCTATCAGCACACAGCAGCCAGTAGGGCCATTAGCATAAATGCAGCAAACAATAAATGCTAAATCGATTGTGGAGAAATAAATACCCTCATTTCTAAGGGGGACTTGGTAAGAGCCACTAATGAAAACACAAAGAAGGTGCTTTGAAAAGGGAAACACGGTGCTACCAGTCAATCAATCACACCCACTGCTGGGCCTATCACCTGAGAAAATGAGAATCAAAAAGTCACAGGCTGGCAATCCTGTACTCCAACAATATTTACCATAGACAACACTTGGAAGCAATGAAAATGTCCATCAACCGAGGAATGCGCAAAGTAGAAGTGGTCCACGTGCACACTGGGGAATTACTCCAATAAAAACTAAAAATTAAATTTAAAAATCCAACAAAAGTAAGGAGACATCAGCTTGTGTGGGTTTGTCCGGGCAAACTCCACTCTAATTTATAACCGAGAAACACCACAGGCCGCAAGGGCTTTTCCCTAGTTACCATGGTGGGGACATAGAAAGGCTGCCGCCCTCTGGCATTTACCTGCAAAAGCAGCTTTAAAGCCTGTGCTAATGGTCATTTCATAGGAACAAGTACTGCAGAACTGTAAATGAAACCTACCCTCAAAATGTCTTGAGGGATGTAATGGCCAAAACATTTCAAAATGTGACACATACTTTAAGAGAACACTTTGAAGAACTAAGGGGTAATCACAGGTTGAAAAATAAAAAGGACATGCCTTAAAGTTCAATTTCAACGGATTATGAGGCACAGGCGAATTCAACCACAAAGAGGTATCAGCTCCCACTTGTCAGAATAACCATCAGCAAGGAAACTACAAACAATAAATGCTGAAGGTGTTGTGGAGAAATGCATACCCTCAACTTCAAATGGGACGTAACTTGAAAAGGGCCACGAATGAGAACAGAATGGAGGTGCCTTAAAAAGGTAAACATTGAGCTACCGTATGATCCAGCAGGCCCACTCCTCGACCTATAATCTAAGAAGAAAGAATTGGAAAGAAACAGGCAGGCAAATCTGCATGTCACAGTATTACAATAGCCAAGATATGGAAGTAACCAAAAAGTCCACAAACACATGGGTGGACAAAGAAGAACTCCTCCATGTACAGATGGAATATTCGCTAGTGAAAAAAATGAAACAATGCCATTTACAGCACCATACATGAGTCTAGACGTAATCACGCCACCTGTAGTAAGTGAGAAAGCAAAAGACACATATCCTATCATATCTCTTTTAGGAGTTACTTAAAAATTGATACCAATGAAGATATTTCCACAGAGAAAGGCAATCACAGATTCATTAAAAAAACTGATGGTTCACCAAATAGAAACGGATGAGGATTGCATACATTACCATATTGGGGTTAACAGAGATATACATACCATGTGAAATATATAATCACCAAAGACGTACGGAAGACCAGGAGAAGACTACTCAACAGTGTGTCATAACCTACATGGGAAAAGGATGCGAGGAAGAATAGATACACGTATATGTGTGAAAGAACCACATCTTGCACACCTAGAACAAACAAACCATTGTAATCAAATTTGCTGGGATCAAAAATAAAAAGTAAATTACAATTATGAACAAGAAGTAATGAGACATAAACATAAAGTGCTTTTTTCCTGGCACATTCCATTAGAATTTACAACCTAGAACACCACTTCCATTAAGGCTCTGTTTCCCCAGTTACCAAATTTGGTAAAGGAGAAATGCTGCCACCTTGTGGCCGTTTCCTGCAAGAGCAGCTTTAAACTCACAGCTAATGGTCACTTAACATTCACAAGGACTCAGGGCTGTAAAGGACACCTGCCCTAAAAAATTGTGCTGAAGTAGGAAATGGACAAAAAAATTCAAAACAGGCAAATGTTTCAAGAAGAGAGTATGAGGAGTTAAGTTTTACTCACGCTCTTTTAAAAAAAAAGGAAAATGGATAAAAGCTCAACCTCAGGGAGTGTTAGACCCATGCAATCTAATCTACAAAAAGTTTCAACTTAGACCAGTCGACTGACCATCAGCAAAATGTCTACAAACAATAAATGCTGACGGGGTTTTTAAGAACTGTGTCCCCTCTACCTGCTGGTGAGACGTAAAGGGGTAACAGCCAATAATGAGAACAGAAAGGAGCTGTGTTTAAAAGTAAAAATGGAGGTACCATTCAGTCCAGCAGGCGCACCATTGGACCTCTCACCTGAGAAGACAAGTATCCAGAAGACACAGGCCGCAAAAGCTGCAGTGCAGCCTTATTCACAATAGCCAAGACAGTGAAGCAATCAAAATATCCAACAAGAGGTGAATGGATAAAGAAGAAGTGGTCCATGTACACAATGGAATATTAGGCATGGAAAACAATGAACCATTGCTCTTTGAGGCACCACAAATGAGTCTGGAGATAATCACGAAACATGAGGTAACTCGGAAACCAAAGACCTGTATTCTATGATATCACTTATAGGCGTTATCTAATAACTGACACAAATGAATATATTTCCACAGAGAAAGACACTCACAGACTTAGAAAACAAACTATGCTCATCTAAAAGGAAAGGTGGGGGGAATGGATAAGTTAAGATTAGTGTTGCTCTATGTATACAAACACATAGTATATACATATCTCAAAAAGACCGACCATCTAGCAAGGGAGGTCTGTGGAACCCTCTGTAACATTATACATGGGAAGAGGATCTGTACTTGAATAGACATATATAATGTACAAATGAACCAGATTGTGTACACCTAGGACAAACAATATTCTAAGCTTTACCCCAATTAAAAAAAAAATTAAAACCAAGAAGAAATAATGAGACATAAACTTATGGGGGTTTCTCCATGCACATTCCAATTTAATTTACAACCTAGGAACACGACTTCCAGAAAGGCTCTGCTGCCCTCGTTCCCAGATTTGGGAGTGGAGAAATGCTGCCTGCTTGAAGTCACTTCCCACAACAGCAGCTTTAAACCCATTGCTAAAGGTAACTAAATATTCACCAAACTTGCAGTTCAGGAAATGACACCTGCTCTCTAAAAAAATTCTGGGGTGGAAAATCGACCAAAAATTTCAAAATAGGGCAACCTTCCTAGAAGAAAATTTCAAGAGATATATTGTACTCCCAACTGTTTCCTTTTTTTTAACAGAAAAGTAAACGGTGGAGAAAAATGATGAGTTTTACGAATTTTCAAAGACATGCAAACCCAAATTACACAACCCTACCAGCACACAGCAGCCAGTAGGGCCATTAACATACATGCTGCAAACAATAAATGCTAAATCGATTGTGGAGAAATGCATACCCTCGATTCTAAGGGGGACGTGCTAAGAGCCACTAATGAAAACACAAAGAAGGTGCTTTGAAAAGGGAAACACGGTGCTACCAGTCAATCAGTCACACCCACTGCTGGGCCTATCACCTGAGAAAATGAGAATCAAAAAGTCACAGGCTGGCAATCCTGCACTCCAACAATATTTACCATAGCCAACACTTGGAAGCAATGAAAATGTCCATCAACCGAGGAATGCACAAAGTAGAAGTGATCCACGTGCACACTGGGAAATTACTCCAATAAAAACTAAAAATTAAATTAAAAATCCAACAAAAGTAAGGAGACATCAGCTTGTGTGGGTTTGTCTGGGTACACTCCACTCTAATTTATAACTGAGAAACACCACAGGCCGCAAGGGCTTTTCCCTAGTTACCATGGTGGGGACATAGAAAGGCTGCCGCCCTCTGGCATTTACCTGCAAAAGCAGCTTTAAAGCCTGTGCTAATGGTCATTTCATAGGAACAAGTACTGCAGAACTGTAAATGAAACCTGCCCTCAAAATGTCTTGAGGGAGGTAATGGCCAAAACATTTCAAAATGTGACACATATTTTAAGAGATCACTTTGAAGAACTAAGGAGTAATCACAGCTTGAAAAATAAAAAGGACATGCCTTAAAGCTCAATTTCAACGGATAATGAGGCACATGCGAATTCAACCACAAAGAGGTATCAGCTCACACTTGTCAGAATAACCATCAGCAAGGAAACTACAAACAATAAATGCTGAAGGTGTTGTGGAGAAATGCATACCCTCAACTTCAAGTGGGACGTAACTTGAAAAGGGCCACGAATGAGAACAGAATGGAGGTGCCTTAAAAAGGTAAACATTGAGCTACCATATGATCCAGCAGGCCCACTCCTCCACCTATAATCTAAGAAGAAAGAATTGGAAAGACACAGGCAGGCAAATCTGCATGGCACATTATTACGATAGCCAAGATATGGAAGTAACCAAAAAGTCCACCAACATATGGGTGGACAAAGAAGAACTCCTCCATGTACAGATGGAATATTCGCTAGTGAAAAAAATGAAAAAATGCCATTTGCAGCACCATACATGAGCCTAGACATAATCACGCCACCTGTAGTAAGTGAGAAAGCAAAAGACACATATCCTATCATATCACTTTTAGGAGTTACTTAAAAATTGATAAAAATGAAGATATTTCCACAGAGAAAGGCAATCACAGATTCATTAAAATACTTATGGTTCACCAAATAGAAAGGGATGAGGATTGGATACATTACCATATTGGAGTTAACAGAGATATACATACCATGTGAATATATAATCACCAAAGACGTACGGAAGACCAGGAGAAGACTACTCAACATTGTGTCATAACCTACATGGGAAAAGGATGCGAGGAAGAATAGATACACGTATATGTGTGAAAGAACCACATCTTGCACACCTAGAACAAACAAACCATTGTAATCAAATTTGCTGGGATAAAAAATAAAAAGTAAATTACAATTATGAACAAGAAGTAATGAGACATAAACATAAAGTGCTTTTTTCCTGGCACATTCCATTCGAATTTACAACCTAGAACACCACTTCCATTAAGGCTCTGTTTCCCCAGTTACCAAATTTGGTAAAGGAGAAATGCTGCCACCTTGTGGCCGTTTCCTGCAAGAGCAGCTTTAAACTCACAGCTAATGGTCACTTAACATTCACAAGGACTCAGGGCTGTAAAGGACACCTGCCCTAAAAAATTGTGCTGAAGTAGGAAATGGACAAAAAAATTCAAAACAGGCAAATGTTTCAAGAAGAGAGTATGAGGAGTTAAGTTTTACTCACGCTCTTTTAAAAAAAAAGGAAAATGGATAAAAGCTCAACCTCAGGGAGTGTTAGACCCATGCAATCTAATCTACAAAAAGTTTCAACTTAGACCAGTCGACTGACCATCAGCAAAATGTCTACAAACAATAAATGCTGACGGGGTTTTTAAGAACTGTGTCCCCTCTACCTGCTGGTGAGACGTAAAGGGGTAACAGCCAATAATGAGAAGAGAAAGGATCTGTGTTTAAAAGTAAAAATGGAGGTACCATTCAGTCCAGCAGGCGCACCATTGGACCTCTCACCTGAGAAGACAAGAATCCAGAAGACACAGGCCGCAAAAGCTGCAGTGCAGCCTTATTCACAATAGCCAAGACAGTGAAGCAATCAAAATATCCAACAAGAGGTGAATGGATAAAGAAGAAGTGGTCCATGTACACAATGGAATATTAGGCATGGAAAACAATGAACCATTGCTCTTTGAGGCACCACAAATGAGTCTGGAGATAATCACGAAACATGAGGTAACTCGGAAACCAAAGACCTGTATTCTATGATATCACTTATAGGCGTTATCTAATAACTGACACAAATGAATATATTTCCACAGAGAAAGACACTCACAGACTTAGAAAACAAACTATGCTCATCTAAAAGGAAAGGTGGGGGGAATGGATAAGTTAAGATTAGTGTTGCTCTATGTATACAAACACATAGTATATACATATCTCAAAAAGACCGACCATCTAGCAAGGGAGGTCTGTGGAACCCTCTGTAACATTTTACATGGGAAGAGGATCTGTACTTGAATAGACATATATAATGTACAAATGAACCAGATTGTGTACACCTAGGACAAACAATATTCTAAGCTTTACCCCAATTAAAAAAAAAATTAAAACCAAGAAGAAATAATGAGACATAAACTTATGGGGGTTTCTCCATGCACATTCCAATTTAATTTACAACCTAGGAACACGACTTCCAGAAAGGCTCTGCTGCCCTCGTTCCCAGATTTGGGAGTGGAGAAATGCTGCCTGCTTGAAGTCACTTCCCACAACAGCAGCTTTAAACCCATTGCTAAAGGTAACTAAATATTCACCAAACTTGCAGTTCAGGAAATGACACCTGCTCTCTAAAAAAATTCTGGGGTGGAAAATCGACCAAAAATTTCAAAATAGGGCAACCTTCCTAGAAGAAAATTTCAAGAGATATATTGTACTCCCAACTGTTTCCTTTTTTTTAACAGAAAAGTAAACGGTGGAGAAAAATGATGAGTTTTACGAATTTTCAAAGACATGCAAACCCAAATTACACAACCCTACCAGCACACAGCAGCCAGTAGGGCCATTAACATACATGCTGCAAACAATAAATGCTAAATCGATTGTGGAGAAATGCATACCCTCGATTCTAAGGGGGACGTGCTAAGAGCCACTAATGAAAACGCAAAGAAGGTGCTTTGAAAAGGGAAACACGGTGCTACCAGTCAATCAGTCACACCCACTGCTGGGCCTATCACCTGAGAAAATGAGAATCAAAAAGTCACAGGCTGGCAATCCTGCACTCCAACAATATTTACCATAGCCAACACTTGGAAGCAATGAAAATGTCCATCAACCGAGGAATGCACAAAGTAGAAGTGATCCACGTGCACACTGGGAAATTACTCCAATAAAAACTAAAAATTAAATTAAAAATCCAACAAAAGTAAGGAGACATCAGCTTGTGTGGGTTTGTCTGGGCACACTCCACTCTAATTTATAACCGAGAAACACCACAGGCCGCAAGGGCTTTTCCCTAGTTACCATGGTGGGGACATAGAAAGGCTGCCGCCCTCTGGCATTTACCTGCAAAAGCAGCTTTAAAGCCTGTGCTAATGGTCATTTCATAGGAACAAGTACTGCAGAACTGTAAATGAAACCTGCCCTCAAAATGTCTTGAGGGAGGTAATGGCCAAAACATTTCAAAATGTGACACATATTTTAAGAGATCACTTTGACGAACTAAGGAGTAATCACAGCTTGAAAAATAAAAAGGACATGCCTTAAAGCTCAATTTCAACGGATAATGAGGCACATGCGAATTCAACCACAAAGAGGTATCAGCTCACACTTGTCAGAATAACCATCAGCAAGGAAACTACAAACAATAAATGCTGAAGGTGTTGTGGAGAAATGCATACCCTCAACTTCAAGTGGGACGTAACTTGAAAAGGGCCACGAATGAGAACAGAATGGAGGTGCCTTAAAAAGGTAAACATTGAGCTACCATATGATCCAGCAGGCCCACTCCTCCACCTATAATCTAAGAAGAAAGAATTGGAAAGACAGAGGCAGGCAAATCTGCATGGCACATTATTACGATAGCCAAGATATGGAAGTAACCAAAAAGTCCACCAACATATGGGTGGACAAAGAAGAACTCCTCCATGTACAGATGGAATATTCGCTAGTGAAAAAAATGAAAAAATGCCATTTGCAGCACCATACATGAGCCTAGACATAATCACGCCACCTGTAGTAAGTGAGAAAGCAAAAGACACATATCCTATCATATCACTTTTAGGAGTTACTTAAAAATTGATAAAAATGAAGATATTTCCACAGAGAAAGGCAATCACAGATTCATTAAAATACTTATGGTTCACCAAATAGAAAGGGATGAGGATTGGATACATTACCATATTGGAGTTAACAGAGATATACATACCATGTGAATATATAATCACCAAAGACGTACGGAAGACCAGGAGAAGACTACTCAACATTGTGTCATAACCTACATGGGAAAAGGATGCGAGGAAGAATAGATACACGTATATGTGTGAAAGAACCACATCTTGCACACCTAGAACAAACAAACCATTGTAATCAAATTTGCTGGGATAAAAAATAAAAAGTAAATTACAATTATGAACAAGAAGTAATGAGACATAAACATAAAGTGCTTTTTTCCTGGCACATTCCATTCGAATTTACAACCTAGAACACCACTTCCATTAAGGCTCTGTTTCCCCAGTTACCAAATTTGGTAAAGGAGAAATGCTGCCACCTTGTGGCCGTTTCCTGCAAGAGCAGCTTTAAACTCACAGCTAATGGTCACTTAACATTCACAAGGACTCAGGGCTGTAAAGGACACCTGCCCTAAAAAATTGTGCTGAAGTAGGAAATGGACAAAAAAATTCAAAACAGGCAAATGTTTCAAGAAGAGAGTATGAGGAGTTAAGTTTTACTCACGCTCTTTTAAAAAAAAAGGAAAATGGATAAAAGCTCAACCTCAGGGAGTGTTAGACCCATGCAATCTAATCTACAAAAAGTTTCAACTTAGACCAGTCGACTGACCATCAGCAAAATGTCTACAAACAATAAATGCTGACGGGGTTTTTAAGAACTGTGTCCCCTCTACCTGCTGGTGAGACGTAAAGGGGTAACAGCCAATAATGAGAAGAGAAAGGATCTGTGTTTAAAAGTAAAAATGGAGGTACCATTCAGTCCAGCAGGCGCACCATTGGACCTCTCACCTGAGAAGACAAGTATCCAGAAGACACAGGCCGCAAAAGCTGCAGTGCAGCCTTATTCACAATAGCCAAGACAGTGAAGCAATCAAAATATCCAACAAGAGGTGAATGGATAAAGAAGAAGTGGTCCATGTACACAATGGAATATTAGGCATGGAAAACAATGAACCATTGCTCTTTGAGGCACCACAAATGAGTCTGGAGATAATCACGAAACATGAGGTAACTCGGAAACCAAAGACCTGTATTCTATGATATCACTTATAGGCGTTATCTAATAACTGACACAAATGAATATATTTCCACAGAGAAAGACACTCACAGACTTAGAAAACAAACTATGCTCATCTAAAAGGAAAGGTGGGGGGAATGGATAAGTTAAGATTAGTGTTGCTCTATGTATACAAACACATAGTATATACATATCTCAAAAAGACCGACCATCTAGCAAGGGAGGTCTGTGGAACCCTCTGTAACATTTTACATGGGAAGAGGATCTGTACTTGAATAGACATATATAATGTACAAATGAACCAGATTGTGTACACCTAGGACAAACAATATTCTAAGCTTTACCCCAATTAAAAAAAAAATTAAAACCAAGAAGAAATAATGAGACATAAACTTATGGGGGTTTCTCCATGCACATTCCAATTTAATTTACAACCTAGGAACACGACTTCCAGAAAGGCTCTGCTGCCCTCGTTCCCAGATTTGGGAGTGGAGAAATGCTGCCTGCTTGAAGTCACTTCCCACAACAGCAGCTTTAAACCCATTGCTAAAGGTAACTAAATATTCACCAAACTTGCAGTTCAGGAAATGACACCTGCTCTCTAAAAAAATTCTGGGGTGGAAAATCGACCAAAAATTTCAAAATAGGGCAACCTTCCTAGAAGAAAATTTCAAGAGATATATTGTACTCCCAACTGTTTCCTTTTTTTTAACAGAAAAGTAAACGGTGGAGAAAAATGATGAGTTTTACGAATTTTCAAAGACATGCAAACCCAAATTACACAACCCTACCAGCACACAGCAGCCAGTAGGGCCATTAACATACATGCTGCAAACAATAAATGCTAAATCGATTGTGGAGAAATGCATACCCTCGATTCTAAGGGGGACGTGCTAAGAGCCACTAATGAAAACACAAAGAAGGTGCTTTGAAAAGGGAAACACGGTGCTACCAGTCAATCAGTCACACCCACTGCTGGGCCTATCACCTGAGAAAATGAGAATCAAAAAGTCACAGGCTGGCAATCCTGCACTCCAACAATATTTACCATAGCCAACACTTGGAAGCAATGAAAATGTCCATCAACCGAGGAATGCACAAAGTAGAAGTGATCCACGTGCACACTGGGAAATTACTCCAATAAAAACTAAAAATTAAATTAAAAATCCAACAAAAGTAAGGAGACATCAGCTTGTGTGGGTTTGTCTGGGCACACTCCACTCTAATTTATAACCGAGAAACACCACAGGCCGCAAGGGCTTTTCCCTAGTTACCATGGTGGGGACATAGAAAGGCTGCCGCCCTCTGGCATTTACCTGCAAAAGCAGCTTTAAAGCCTGTGCTAATGGTCATTTCATAGGAACAAGTACTGCAGAACTGTAAATGAAACCTGCCCTCAAAATGTCTTGAGGGAGGTAATGGCCAAAACATTTCAAAATGTGACACATATTTTAAGAGATCACTTTGAAGAACTAAGGAGTAATCACAGCTTGAAAAATAAAAAGGACATGCCTTAAAGCTCAATTTCAACGGATAATGAGGCACATGCGAATTCAACCACAAAGAGGTATCAGCTCACACTTGTCAGAATAACCATCAGCAAGGAAACTACAAACAATAAATGCTGAAGGTGTTGTGGAGAAATGCATACCCTCAACTTCAAGTGGGACGTAACTTGAAAAGGGCCACGAATGAGAACAGAATGGAGGTGCCTTAAAAAGGTAAACATTGAGCTACCATATGATCCAGCAGGCCCACTCCTCCACCTATAATCTAAGAAGAAAGAATTGGAAAGACACAGGCAGGCAAATCTGCATGGCACATTATTACGATAGCCAAGATATGGAAGTAACCAAAAAGTCCACCAACATATGCGTGGACAAAGAAGAACTCCTCCATGTACAGATGGAATATTCGCTAGTGAAAAAAATGAAAAAATGCCATTTGCAGCACCATACATGAGCCTAGACATAATCACGCCACCTGTAGTAAGTGAGAAAGCAAAAGACACATATCCTATCATATCACTTTTAGGAGTTACTTAAAAATTGATAAAAATGAAGATATTTCCACAGAGAAAGGCAATCACAGATTCATTAAAATACTTATGGTTCACCAAATAGAAAGGGATGAGGATTGGATACATTACCATATTGGAGTTAACAGAGATATACATACCATGTGAATATATAATCACCAAAGACGTACGGAAGACCAGGAGAAGACTACTCAACATTGTGTCATAACCTACATGGGAAAAGGATGCGAGGAAGAATAGATACACGTATATGTGTGAAAGAACCACATCTTGCACACCTAGAACAAACAAACCATTGTAATCAAATTTGCTGGGATAAAAAATAAAAAGTAAATTACAATTATGAACAAGAAGTAATGAGACATAAACATAAAGTGCTTTTTTCCTGGCACATTCCATTCGAATTTACAACCTAGAACACCACTTCCATTAAGGCTCTGTTTCCCCAGTTACCAAATTTGGTAAAGGAGAAATGCTGCCACCTTGTGGCCGTTTCCTGCAAGAGCAGCTTTAAACTCACAGCTAATGGTCACTTAACATTCACAAGGACTCAGGGCTGTAAAGGACACCTGCCCTAAAAAATTGTGCTGAAGTAGGAAATGGACAAAAAAATTCAAAACAGGCAAATGTTTCAAGAAGAGAGTATGAGGAGTTAAGTTTTACTCACGCTCTTTTAAAAAAAAAGGAAAATGGATAAAAGCTCAACCTCAGGGAGTGTTAGACCCATGCAATCTAATCTACAAAAAGTTTCAACTTAGACCAGTCGACTGACCATCAGCAAAATGTCTACAAACAATAAATGCTGACGGGGTTTTTAAGAACTGTGTCCCCTCTACCTGCTGGTGAGACGTAAAGGGGTAACAGCCAATAATGAGAACAGAAAGGAGCTGTGTTTAAAAGTAAAAATGGAGGTACCATTCAATCCAGCAGGCGCACCATTGGACCTCTCACCTGAGAAGACAGGAATCGAGAAGACACAGGCCGCAAAAGTTGCAGTGCAGCATTTTTCACAATAGCCAAGAGAGTGAAGCAATCAAAATATCCAACAAGAGGTGAATGGATAAAGAAGAAGTGGTCCATGTACACAATGGAATATTAGCCATGGAAAACAATGAACCATTGCTCTTTGAGGCACCACAAATGAGTCTGGAGATAATCACGAAACATGAGGTAACTCGGAAACCAAAGACCTGTATTCTATGATATCACTTATAGGCGTTATCTAATAACTGACACAAATGAATATATTTCCACAGAGAAAGACACTCACAGACTTAGAAAACAAACTATGCTCATCTAAAAGGAAAGGTGGGGGGAATGGATAAGTTAAGATTAGTGTTGCTCTATGTATACAAACACATAGTATATACATATCTCAAAAAGACCGACCATGTAGCAAGGGAGGTCTGTGGAACCCACTGTAACATTTTACATGGGAAGAGGATCTGTACTTGAATAGACATATATAATGTACAAATGAACCAGATTGTGTACACCTAGGACAGACAATATTCGAAGCCTTACCCCAATTAAAAAAAAAATTTAAAACCAAGAAGAAATAATGAGACATAAACTTATGGGGGTTTCTCCATGCACATTCCAATTTAATTTACAACCTAGGAACACGACTTCCAGAAAGGCTCTGCTGCCCTAGTACCCAGATTTGGGAGTGGAGAAATGCTGCCTGCTTAAGGTCACTTCCCACAACAGCAGCTTTAAACCCATTGCTAAAGGTCACTAAATATTCACCAAACTTGCAGTTCGGGAAATGACACCTGCTCTCTAAAAAAATTCTGGGGTGGAAAATAGACGAAAAATTTCAAAATAGGGCAACCTTCCAAGAAGAAAATTTCAAGAGATATATTGTACTCCCAACTGTTTCCTTTTTTTTAACAGAAAAGTAAACGGTGGAGAAAAATGATGAGTTTTACGAATTTTCAAAGACATGCAAACCCAAATTACAAAACCCTATCAGCACACAGCAGCCAGTAGGGCCATTAGCATAAATGCAGCAAACAATAAATGCTAAATCGATTGTGGAGAAATAAATACCCTCATTTCTAAGGGGGACGTGGTAAGAGCCACTAATGAAAACACAAAGAAGGTGCTTTGAAAAGGGAAACACGGTGCTACCAGTCAATCAATCACACCCACTGCTGGGCCTATCACCTGAGAAAATGAGAATCAAAAAGTCACAGGCTGGCAATCCTGTACTCCAACAATATTTACCATAGACAACACTTGGAAGCAATGAAAATGTCCATCAACCGAGGAATGCGCAAAGTAGAAGTGGTCCACGTGCACACTGGGGAATTACTCCAATAAAAACTAAAAATTAAATTTAAAAATCCAACAAAAGTAAGGAGACATCAGCTTGTGTGGGTTTGTCCGGGCAAACTCCACTCTAATTTATAACCGAGAAACACCACAGGCCGCAAGGGCTTTTCCCTAGTTACCATGGTGGGGACATAGAAAGGCTGCCGCCCTCTGGCATTTACCTGCAAAAGCAGCTTTAAAGCCTGTGCTAATGGTCATTTCATAGGAACAAGTACTGCAGAACTGTAAATGAAACCTACCCTCAAAATGTCTTGAGGGAGGTAATGGCCAAAACATTTCAAAATGTGACACATACTTTAAGAGAACACTTTGAAGAACTAAGGGGTAATCACAGGTTGAAAAATAAAAAGGACATGCCTTAAAGTTCAATTTCAACGGATTATGAGGCACAGGCGAATTCAACCACAAAGAGGTATCAGCTCACACTTGTTAGAATAACCATCAGCAAGGAAACTACAAACAATAAATGCTGAAGGTGTTGTGGAGAAATGCATACCCTCAACTTCAAATGGGACGTAACTTGAAAAGGGCCACGAATGAGAACAGAATGGAGGTGCCTTAAAAAGGTAAACATTGAGCTACCGTATGATCCAGCAGGCCCACTCCTCGACCTATAATCTAAGAAGAAAGAATTGGAAAGAAACAGGCAGGCAAATCTGCATGTCACAGTATTACAATAGCCAAGATATGGAAGTAACCAAAAAGTCCACAAACACATGGGTGGACAAAGAAGAACTCCTCCATGTACAGATGGAATATTCGCTAGTGAAAAAAATGAAACAATGCCATTTACAGCACCATACATGAGTCTAGACGTAATCACGCCACCTGTAGTAAGTGAGAAAGCAAAAGACACATATCCTATCATATCTCTTTTAGGAGTTACTTAAAAATTGATACCAATGAAGATATTTCCACAGAAAAAGGCAATCACAGATTCATTAAAAAAACTGATGGTTCACCAAATAGAAACGGATGAGGATTGCATACATTACCATATTGGGGTTAACAGAGATATACATACCATGTGAAATATATAATCACCAAAGACGTACGGAAGACCAGGAGAAGACTACTCAACAGTGTGTCATAACCTACATGGGAAAAGGATGCGAGGAAGAATAGATACACGTATATGTGTGAAAGAACCACATCTTGCACACCTAGAACAAACAAACCATTGTAATCAAATTTGCTGGGATCAAAAATAAAAAGTAAATTACAATTATGAACAAGAAGTAATGAGACATAAACATAAAGTGCTTTTTTCCTGGCACATTCCATTAGAATTTACAACCTAGAACACCACTTCCATTAAGGCTCTGTTTCTCCAGTTACCAAATTTGGTAAAGGAGAAATGCTGCCACCTTGTGGCCGTTTCCTGCAAGAGCAGCTTTAAACTCACAGCTAATGTTCACTTAACATTCACAAGGACTCAGGGCTCTAAAGGACACCTGCCCTAAAAAATTGTGCTGAAGTAGGGAATGGACAAAAAAATTCAAAACAGGCAAATGTTTCAAGATGAGAGTATGAAGAGTTAAGTTTTACTCACGCTCTTTTAAAAAAAAAAGGAAAATGCATAAAAGCTCAATCTCAGGGAGTGTTAGACCCAGGCAATCTAATCTACAAAAAGTTTCAACTTAGACCAGTCGACTGACCATCAGCAAAATGTCTACAAACAATAAATGCTGACGGGGTTTTTAAGAACTGTGTCCCCTCTACCTGCTGGTGAGACGTAAAGGGGTAACAGCCAATAATGAGAACAGAAAGGAGCTGTGTTTAAAAGTAAAAATGGAGGTACCATTCAGTCCAGCAGGCGCACCATTGGACCTCTCACCTGAGAAGACAAGAATCGAGAAGACACAGGCCGCAAAAGCTGCAGTGCAGCCTTATTCACAATAGCCAAGACAGTGAAGCAATCAAAATATCCAACAAGAGGTGAATGGATAAAGAAGAAGTGGTCCATGTACACAATGGAATATTAGCCATGGAAAACAATGAACCATTGCTCTTTGAGGCACCACAAATGAGTCTGGAGATAATCACGAAACATGAGGTAACTCGGAAACCAAAGACCTGTATTCTATGATATCACTTATAGGCGTTATCTAATAACTGACACAAATGAATATATTTCCACAGAGAAAGACACTCACAGACTTAGAAAACAAACTATGCTCATCTAATAGGAAAGGTGGGGGGAATGGATAAGTTAAGATTAGTGTTGCTCTATGTATACAAACACAAAATATATACATATCTCAAAAAGACCGACCATGTAGCAAGGGAGGTCTGTGGAACCCTCTGTAACATTTTACATGGGAAGAGGATCTGTACTTGAATAGACATATATAATGTACAAATGAACCAGATTGTGTACACCTAGGAAAAACAATATTCTAAGCTTTACCCCAATTAAAAAAAAAATTAAAACCAAGAAGAAATAATGAGACATAAACTTATGGGGGTTTCTCCATGCACATTCCAATTTAATTTACAACCTAGGAACACGACTTCCAGAAAGGCTCTGCTGCCCTAGTACCCAGATTTGGGAGTGGAGAAATGCTGCCTGCTTGAGGTCACTTCCCACAACAGCAGCTTTAAACCCATTGCCAAAGGTCACTAAATATTCACCAAACTTGCAGTTCGGGAAATGACACCTGCTCTCTAAAAAAATTCTGGGGTGGAAAATAGACGAAAAATTTCAAAATAGGGCAACCTTCCAAGAAGAAAATTTCAAGAGATATATTGTACTCCCAACTGTTTCCTTTTTTTTAACAGAAAAGTAAACGGTGGAGAAAAATGATGAGTTTTACGAATTTTCAAAGACATGCAAACCCAAATTACAAAACCCTATCAGCACACAGCAGCCAGTAGGGCCATTAACATACATGCTGCAAACAATAAATGCTAAATCGATTGTGGAGAAATGCATACCCTCGATTCTAAGAGGGACGTGGTAAGAGCCACTAATGAAAACACAAAGAAGGTGTTTTGAAAAGGGAAACACGGTGCTACCAGTCAATCAGTCACACCCACTGCTGGGCCTATCACCTGAGAAAATGAGAATCAAAAAGTCACAGGCTGGCAATCCTGCACTCCAACAATATTTACCATAGCCAACACTTGGAAGCAATGAAAATGTCCATCAACCCAGGAATGCGCAAAGTAGAAGTGGTCCAAGTGCACACTGGGGAATTACTCCAATAAAAACTAAAAATTAAATTTAAAAATCCAACAAAAGTAAGGAGACATCAGCTTGTGTGGGTTTGTCCGGGCAAACTCCACTCTAATTTATAACCGAGTAACACCACAGGCCGCAAGGGCTTTTCCCTAGTTACCATGGTGGGGACATAGAAAGGCTGCCGCCCTCTGGCATTTACCTGCAAAAGCAGCTTTAAAGCCTGTGCTAATGGTCATTTCATAGGAACAAGTACTGCAGAACTGTAAATGAAACCTGCCCTCAAAATGTCTTGAGGGAGGTAATGGCCAAAACATTTCAAAATGTGACACATATTTTAAGAGATCACTTTGAAGAACTAAGGAGTAATCACAGCTTGAAAAATAAAAAGGACATGCCTTAAAGCTCAATTTCAACGGATAATGAGGCACATGCGAATTCAACCACAAAGAGGTATCAGCTCACACTTGTCAGAATAACCATCAGCAAGGAAACTACAAACAATAAATGCTGAAGGTGTTGTGGAGAAATGCATACCCTCAACTTCAAGTGGGACGTAACTTGAAAAGGGCCACGAATGAGAACAGAATGGAGGTGCCTTAAAAAGGTAAACATTGAGCTACCATATGATCCAGCAGGCCCACTCCTCCACCTATAATCTAAGAAGAAAGAATTGGAAAGACACAGGCAGGCAAATCTGCATGGCACATTATTACGATAGCCAAGATATGGAAGTAACCAAAAAGTCCACCAACATATGCGTGGACAAAGAAGAACTCCTCCATGTACAGATGGAATATTCGCTAGTGAAAAAAATGAAAAAATGCCATTTGCAGCACCATACATGAGCCTAGACATAATCACGCCACCTGTAGTAAGTGAGAAAGCAAAAGACACATATCCTATCATATCACTTTTAGGAGTTACTTAAAAATTGATAAAAATGAAGATATTTCCACAGAGAAAGGCAATCACAGATTCATTAAAATACTTATGGTTCACCAAATAGAAAGGGATGAGGATTGGATACATTACCATATTGGAGTTAACAGAGATATACATACCATGTGAATATATAATCACCAAAGACGTACGGAAGACCAGGAGAAGACTACTCAACATTGTGTCATAACCTACATGGGAAAAGGATGCGAGGAAGAATAGATACACGTATATGTGTGAAAGAACCACATCTTGCACACCTAGAACAAACAAACCATTGTAATCAAATTTGCTGGGATAAAAAATAAAAAGTAAATTACAATTATGAACAAGAAGTAATGAGACATAAACATAAAGTGCTTTTTTCCTGGCACATTCCATTCGAATTTACAACCTAGAACACCACTTCCATTAAGGCTCTGTTTCCCCAGTTACCAAATTTGGTAAAGGAGAAATGCTGCCACCTTGTGGCCGTTTCCTGCAAGAGCAGCTTTAAACTCACAGCTAATGGTCACTTAACATTCACAAGGACTCAGGGCTGTAAAGGACACCTGCCCTAAAAAATTGTGCTGAAGTAGGAAATGGACAAAAAAATTCAAAACAGGCAAATGTTTCAAGAAGAGAGTATGAGGAGTTAAGTTTTACTCACGCTCTTTTAAAAAAAAAGGAAAATGGATAAAAGCTCAACCTCAGGGAGTGTTAGACCCATGCAATCTAATCTACAAAAAGTTTCAACTTAGACCAGTCGACTGACCATCAGCAAAATGTCTACAAACAATAAATGCTGACGGGGTTTTTAAGAACTGTGTCCCCTCTACCTGCTGGTGAGACGTAAAGGGGTAACAGCCAATAATGAGAACAGAAAGGAGCTGTGTTTAAAAGTAAAAATGGAGGTACCATTCAATCCAGCAGGCGCACCATTGGACCTCTCACCTGAGAAGACAGGAATCGAGAAGACACAGGCCGCAAAAGTTGCAGTGCAGCATTTTTCACAATAGCCAAGAGAGTGAAGCAATCAAAATATCCAACAAGAGGTGAATGGATAAAGAAGAAGTGGTCCATGTACACAATGGAATATTAGCCATGGAAAACAATGAACCATTGCTCTTTGAGGCACCACAAATGAGTCTGGAGATAATCACGAAACATGAGGTAACTCGGAAACCAAAGACCTGTATTCTATGATATCACTTATAGGCGTTATCTAATAACTGACACAAATGAATATATTTCCACAGAGAAAGACACTCACAGACTTAGAAAACAAACTATGCTCATCTAAAAGGAAAGGTGGGGGGAATGGATAAGTTAAGATTAGTGTTGCTCTATGTATACAAACACATAGTATATACATATCTCAAAAAGACCGACCATGTAGCAAGGGAGGTCTGTGGAACCCACTGTAACATTTTACATGGGAAGAGGATCTGTACTTGAATAGACATATATAATGTACAAATGAACCAGATTGTGTACACCTAGGACAGACAATATTCGAAGCCTTACCCCAATTAAAAAAAAAATTTAAAACCAAGAAGAAATAATGAGACATAAACTTATGGGGGTTTCTCCATGCACATTCCAATTTAATTTACAACCTAGGAACACGACTTCCAGAAAGGCTCTGCTGCCCTAGTACCCAGATTTGGGAGTGGAGAAATGCTGCCTGCTTAAGGTCACTTCCCACAACAGCAGCTTTAAACCCATTGCTAAAGGTCACTAAATATTCACCAAACTTGCAGTTCGGGAAATGACACCTGCTCTCTAAAAAAATTCTGGGGTGGAAAATAGACGAAAAATTTCAAAATAGGGCAACCTTCCAAGAAGAAAATTTCAAGAGATATATTGTACTCCCAACTGTTTCCTTTTTTTTAACAGAAAAGTAAACGGTGGAGAAAAATGATGAGTTTTACGAATTTTCAAAGACATGCAAACCCAAATTACAAAACCCTATCAGCACACAGCAGCCAGTAGGGCCATTAGCATAAATGCAGCAAACAATAAATGCTAAATCGATTGTGGAGAAATAAATACCCTCATTTCTAAGGGGGACGTGGTAAGAGCCACTAATGAAAACACAAAGAAGGTGCTTTGAAAAGGGAAACACGGTGCTACCAGTCAATCAATCACACCCACTGCTGGGCCTATCACCTGAGAAAATGAGAATCAAAAAGTCACAGGCTGGCAATCCTGTACTCCAACAATATTTACCATAGACAACACTTGGAAGCAATGAAAATGTCCATCAACCGAGGAATGCGCAAAGTAGAAGTGGTCCACGTGCACACTGGGGAATTACTCCAATAAAAACTAAAAATTAAATTTAAAAATCCAACAAAAGTAAGGAGACATCAGCTTGTGTGGGTTTGTCCGGGCAAACTCCACTCTAATTTATAACCGAGAAACACCACAGGCCGCAAGGGCTTTTCCCTAGTTACCATGGTGGGGACATAGAAAGGCTGCCGCCCTCTGGCATTTACCTGCAAAAGCAGCTTTAAAGCCTGTGCTAATGGTCATTTCATAGGAACAAGTACTGCAGAACTGTAAATGAAACCTACCCTCAAAATGTCTTGAGGGAGGTAATGGCCAAAACATTTCAAAATGTGACACATACTTTAAGAGAACACTTTGAAGAACTAAGGGGTAATCACAGGTTGAAAAATAAAAAGGACATGCCTTAAAGTTCAATTTCAACGGATTATGAGGCACAGGCGAATTCAACCACAAAGAGGTATCAGCTCACACTTGTTAGAATAACCATCAGCAAGGAAACTACAAACAATAAATGCTGAAGGTGTTGTGGAGAAATGCATACCCTCAACTTCAAATGGGACGTAACTTGAAAAGGGCCACGAATGAGAACAGAATGGAGGTGCCTTAAAAAGGTAAACATTGAGCTACCGTATGATCCAGCAGGCCCACTCCTCGACCTATAATCTAAGAAGAAAGAATTGGAAAGAAACAGGCAGGCAAATCTGCATGTCACAGTATTACAATAGCCAAGATATGGAAGTAACCAAAAAGTCCACAAACACATGGGTGGACAAAGAAGAACTCCTCCATGTACAGATGGAATATTCGCTAGTGAAAAAAATGAAACAATGCCATTTACAGCACCATACATGAGTCTAGACGTAATCACGCCACCTGTAGTAAGTGAGAAAGCAAAAGACACATATCCTATCATATCTCTTTTAGGAGTTACTTAAAAATTGATACCAATGAAGATATTTCCACAGAAAAAGGCAATCACAGATTCATTAAAAAAACTGATGGTTCACCAAATAGAAACGGATGAGGATTGCATACATTACCATATTGGGGTTAACAGAGATATACATACCATGTGAAATATATAATCACCAAAGACGTACGGAAGACCAGGAGAAGACTACTCAACAGTGTGTCATAACCTACATGGGAAAAGGATGCGAGGAAGAATAGATACACGTATATGTGTGAAAGAACCACATCTTGCACACCTAGAACAAACAAACCATTGTAATCAAATTTGCTGGGATCAAAAATAAAAAGTAAATTACAATTATGAACAAGAAGTAATGAGACATAAACATAAAGTGCTTTTTTCCTGGCACATTCCATTAGAATTTACAACCTAGAACACCACTTCCATTAAGGCTCTGTTTCTCCAGTTACCAAATTTGGTAAAGGAGAAATGCTGCCACCTTGTGGCCGTTTCCTGCAAGAGCAGCTTTAAACTCACAGCTAATGTTCACTTAACATTCACAAGGACTCAGGGCTCTAAAGGACACCTGCCCTAAAAAATTGTGCTGAAGTAGGGAATGGACAAAAAAATTCAAAACAGGCAAATGTTTCAAGATGAGAGTATGAAGAGTTAAGTTTTACTCACGCTCTTTTAAAAAAAAAAGGAAAATGCATAAAAGCTCAATCTCAGGGAGTGTTAGACCCAGGCAATCTAATCTACAAAAAGTTTCAACTTAGACCAGTCGACTGACCATCAGCAAAATGTCTACAAACAATAAATGCTGACGGGGTTTTTAAGAACTGTGTCCCCTCTACCTGCTGGTGAGACGTAAAGGGGTAACAGCCAATAATGAGAACAGAAAGGAGCTGTGTTTAAAAGTAAAAATGGAGGTACCATTCAGTCCAGCAGGCGCACCATTGGACCTCTCACCTGAGAAGACAAGAATCGAGAAGACACAGGCCGCAAAAGCTGCAGTGCAGCCTTATTCACAATAGCCAAGACAGTGAAGCAATCAAAATATCCAACAAGAGGTGAATGGATAAAGAAGAAGTGGTCCATGTACACAATGGAATATTAGCCATGGAAAACAATGAACCATTGCTCTTTGAGGCACCACAAATGAGTCTGGAGATAATCACGAAACATGAGGTAACTCGGAAACCAAAGACCTGTATTCTATGATATCACTTATAGGCGTTATCTAATAACTGACACAAATGAATATATTTCCACAGAGAAAGACACTCACAGACTTAGAAAACAAACTATGCTCATCTAATAGGAAAGGTGGGGGGAATGGATAAGTTAAGATTAGTGTTGCTCTATGTATACAAACACAAAATATATACATATCTCAAAAAGACCGACCATGTAGCAAGGGAGGTCTGTGGAACCCTCTGTAACATTTTACATGGGAAGAGGATCTGTACTTGAATAGACATATATAATGTACAAATGAACCAGATTGTGTACACCTAGGAAAAACAATATTCTAAGCTTTACCCCAATTAAAAAAAAAATTAAAACCAAGAAGAAATAATGAGACATAAACTTATGGGGGTTTCTCCATGCACATTCCAATTTAATTTACAACCTAGGAACACGACTTCCAGAAAGGCTCTGCTGCCCTAGTACCCAGATTTGGGAGTGGAGAAATGCTGCCTGCTTGAGGTCACTTCCCACAACAGCAGCTTTAAACCCATTGCCAAAGGTCACTAAATATTCACCAAACTTGCAGTTCGGGAAATGACACCTGCTCTCTAAAAAAATTCTGGGGTGGAAAATAGACGAAAAATTTCAAAATAGGGCAACCTTCCAAGAAGAAAATTTCAAGAGATATATTGTACTCCCAACTGTTTCCTTTTTTTTAACAGAAAAGTAAACGGTGGAGAAAAATGATGAGTTTTACGAATTTTCAAAGACATGCAAACCCAAATTACAAAACCCTATCAGCACACAGCAGCCAGTAGGGCCATTAACATACATGCTGCAAACAATAAATGCTAAATCGATTGTGGAGAAATGCATACCCTCGATTCTAAGAGGGACGTGGTAAGAGCCACTAATGAAAACACAAAGAAGGTGTTTTGAAAAGGGAAACACGGTGCTACCAGTCAATCAGTCACACCCACTGCTGGGCCTATCACCTGAGAAAATGAGAATCAAAAAGTCACAGGCTGGCAATCCTGCACTCCAACAATATTTACCATAGCCAACACTTGGAAGCAATGAAAATGTCCATCAACCGAGGAATGCACAAAGTAGAAGTGATCCACGTGCACACTGGGAAATTACTCCAATAAAAACTAAAAATTAAATTTAAAAATCCAACAAAAGTAAGGAGACATCAGCTTGTGTGGGTTTGTCCGGGCAAACTCCACTCTAATTTATAACCGAGTAACACCACAGGCCGCAAGGGCTTTTCCCTAGTTACCATGGTGGGGACATAGAAAGGCTGCCGCCCTCTGGCATTTACCTGCAAAAGCAGCTTTAAAGCCTGTGCTAATGGTCATTTCATAGGAACAAGTACTGCAGAACTGTAAATGAAACCTGCCCTCAAAATGTCTTGAGGGAGGTAATGGCCAAAACATTTCAAAATGTGACACATACTTTAAGAGAACACTTTGAAGAACTAAGGGGTAATCACAGGTTGAAAAATAAAAAGGACATGCCTTAAAGCTCAATTTCAACGGATTATGAGGCACATGCGAATTCAACCACAAAGAGGTATTAGCTCACACTTGTCAGAATAACCATCAGCAAGGAAACTACAAACAATAAATGCTGAAGGTGTTGTGGAGAATTATATACCCCCAACTTCAAGTGGGACGTAACTTGGAAAGGGCCATGAATGAGAACAGAATGGAGGTGCCTTAAAAAGGTAAACATTGAGCTACCATATGATCCAGCAGGCCCACTCCTCGACCTATAATCTAAGAAGAAAGAATTGGAAAGACACAGGCAGGCAAATCTGCATGGCACAGTATTACAATAGCCAAGATATGTAAGTAACCAAAAAGTCCACCAACAGATGGGTGGACAAAGAAGAACTCCTCCATGTACAGATGGAATATTCGCTAGTGAAAAAAATGAAACAATGCCATTTGCAGCACCATACATGAGCCTAGACATAATCACGCCACCTGTAGTAAGTGAGAAAGCAAAAGACACATATCCTATCATATCACTTTTAGGAGTTACTTAAAAATTGATAAAAATGAAGACATTTCCACAGAGAAAGGCAATCACAGATTCATTAAAATACTTATGGTTCACCAAATAGAAAGGGATGAGGATTGGATACATTACCATATTGGGGTTAACAGAGATATACAAACCATGTGAAATATATAATCACCAAAGACGTACGGAAGACCAGGAGAAGACTACTCAACATTGTGTCATAACCTACATGGGAAAAGGATGCGAGGAAGAATAGATACACGTATATGTGTGAAAGAACCACATCTTCCACACCTAGAACAAACAAACCATTGTAATCAAATTTGCTGGGATAAAAAATAAAAAGTAAATTACAATTATGAACAAGAAGTAATGAGACATAAACATAAAGTGCTTTTTTTCCTGGCACATTCCATTCGAATTTACAACCTAGAACACCACTTCCATTAAGGCTCTGTTTCCCCAGTTACCAAATTTGGTAAAGGAGAAATGCTGCCACCTTGTGGCCGTTTCCTGCAAGAGCAGCTTTAAACTCACAGCTAATGGTCACTTAACATTCACAAGGACTCAGGGCTGTAAAGGACACCTGCCCTAAAAAATTGTGCTGAAGTAGGGAATGGACAAAAAAATTCAAAACAGGAAAATGTTTCAAGATGAGAGTATGAAGACTTAAGTTTTACTCACGCTCTTTTAAAAAAAAAAAAGGAAAATGGATAAAAGCTCAACCTCAGGGAGTGTTAGACCCATGCAATCTAATCTACAAAAAGTTTCAACTTAGACCAGTCGACTGACCATCAGCAAAAAATCTACAAACAATAACTCCTGAAGGGGTTTTAGAGAACTGTGTCCCCTCTACCTGCTGGTGAGACGAAAAGGGGTAACAGACAATAATGAGAACAGAAAGGAGCTGTGTTTAAAAGTAAAAATGGAGGTACCATTCAATCCAGCAGGCGCACCATTGGACCTCTCACCTGAGAAGACAAGAATCGAGAAGACACAGGCCGCAAAAGCTGCAGTGCAGCCTTATTCACAATAGCCAAGACAGTGAAGCAATCAAAATATCCAACAAGAGGTGAATGGATAAAGAAGAAGTGGTCCATGTACACAATGGAATATTAGCCATGGAAAACAATGAACCAATGTTCTTTGAGGCACCACAAATTAGTCTGGAGATAATTATGAAACATGAGGTAACTCGGAAACCAAAGACCTGTATTCTATGATATCACTTATAGGCGTTATCTAATAACTGACACAAATGAATATATTTCCACAGAGAAAGACACTCACAGACTTAGAAAACAAACTATGCTCATCTAAAAGGAAAGGTGGGGGGAATGGATAAGTTAAGATTAGTGTTGCTCTATGTATACAAACACATAGTATATACATATCTCAAAAAGACCGACCATCTAGCAAGGGAGGTCTGTGGAACCCTCTGTAACATTTTACATGGGAAGAGGATCTGTACTTGAATAGACATATATAATGTACAAATGAACCAGATTGTGTACACCTAGGACAAACAATATTCTAAGCTTTACCCCAATTAAAAAAAAATTAAAACCAAGAAGAAATAATGAGACATAAACTTATGGGGGTTTCTCCATGCACATTCCAATTTAATTTACAACCTAGGAACACGACTTCCAGAAAGGCTCTGCTGCCCTCGTTCCCAGATTTGGGAGTGGAGAAATGCTGCCTGCTTGAAGTCACTTCCCACAACAGCAGCTTTAAACCCATTGCTAAAGGTAACTAAATATTCACCAAACTTGCAGTTCAGGAAATGACACCTGCTCTCTAAAAAAATTCTGGGGTGGAAAATCGACCAAAAATTTCAAAATAGGGCAACCTTCCTAGAAGAAAATTTCAAGAGATATATTGTACTCCCAACTGTTTCCTTTTTTTTAACAGAAAAGTAAACGGTGGAGAAAAATGATGAGTTTTACGAATTTTCAAAGACATGCAAACCCAAATTACACAACCCTACCAGCACACAGCAGCCAGTAGGGCCATTAACATACATGCTGCAAACAATAAATGCTAAATCGATTGTGGAGAAATGCATACCCTCGATTCTAAGGGGGACGTGCTAAGAGCCACTAATGAAAACACAAAGAAGGTGCTTTGAAAAGGGAAACACGGTGCTACCAGTCAATCAGTCACACCCACTGCTGGGCCTATCACCTGAGAAAATGAGAATCAAAAAGTCACAGGCTGGCAATCCTGCACTCCAACAATATTTACCATAGCCAACACTTGGAAGCAATGAAAATGTCCATCAACCGAGGAATGCACAAAGTAGAAGTGATCCACGTGCACACTGGGAAATTACTCCAATAAAAACTAAAAATTAAATTAAAAATCCAACAAAAGTAAGGAGACATCAGCTTGTGTGGGTTTGTCTGGGCACACTCCACTCTAATTTATAACCGAGAAACACCACAGGCCGCAAGGGCTTTTCCCTAGTTACCATGGTGGGGACATAGAAAGGCTGCCGCCCTCTGGCATTTACCTGCAAAAGCAGCTTTAAAGCCTGTGCTAATGGTCATTTCATAGGAACAAGTACTGCAGAACTGTAAATGAAACCTGCCCTCAAAATGTCTTGAGGGAGGTAATGGCCAAAACATTTCAAAATGTGACACATATTTTAAGAGATCACTTTGAAGAACTAAGGAGTAATCACAGCTTGAAAAATAAAAAGGACATGCCTTAAAGCTCAATTTCAACGGATAATGAGGCACATGCGAATTCAACCACAAAGAGGTATCAGCTCACACTTGTCAGAATAACCATCAGCAAGGAAACTACAAACAATAAATGCTGAAGGTGTTGTGGAGAAATGCATACCCTCAACTTCAAGTGGGACGTAACTTGAAAAGGGCCACGAATGAGAACAGAATGGAGGTGCCTTAAAAAGGTAAACATTGAGCTACCATATGATCCAGCAGGCCCACTCCTCCACCTATAATCTAAGAAGAAAGAATTGGAAAGACACAGGCAGGCAAATCTGCATGGCACATTATTACGATAGCCAAGATATGGAAGTAACCAAAAAGTCCACCAACATATGGGTGGACAAAGAAGAACTCCTCCATGTACAGATGGAATATTCGCTAGTGAAAAAAATGAAAAAATGCCATTTGCAGCACCATACATGAGCCTAGACATAATCACGCCACCTGTAGTAAGTGAGAAAGCAAAAGACACATATCCTATCATATCACTTTTAGGAGTTACTTAAAAATTGATAAAAATGAAGATATTTCCACAGAGAAAGGCAATCACAGATTCATTAAAATACTTATGGTTCACCAAATAGAAAGGGATGAGGATTGGATACATTACCATATTGGAGTTAACAGAGATATACATACCATGTGAATATATAATCACCAAAGACGTACGGAAGACCAGGAGAAGACTACTCAACATTGTGTCATAACCTACATGGGAAAAGGATGCGAGGAAGAATAGATACACGTATATGTGTGAAAGAACCACATCTTGCACACCTAGAACAAACAAACCATTGTAATCAAATTTGCTGGGATAAAAAATAAAAAGTAAATTACAATTATGAACAAGAAGTAATGAGACATAAACATAAAGTGCTTTTTTCCTGGCACATTCCATTCGAATTTACAACCTAGAACACCACTTCCATTAAGGCTCTGTTTCCCCAGTTACCAAATTTGGTAAAGGAGAAATGCTGCCACCTTGTGGCCGTTTCCTGCAAGAGCAGCTTTAAACTCACAGCTAATGGTCACTTAACATTCACAAGGACTCAGGGCTGTAAAGGACACCTGCCCTAAAAAATTGTGCTGAAGTAGGAAATGGACAAAAAAATTCAAAACAGGCAAATGTTTCAAGAAGAGAGTATGAGGAGTTAAGTTTTACTCACGCTCTTTTAAAAAAAAAGGAAAATGGATAAAAGCTCAACCTCAGGGAGTGTTAGACCCATGCAATCTAATCTACAAAAAGTTTCAACTTAGACCAGTCGACTGACCATCAGCAAAATGTCTACAAACAATAAATGCTGACGGGGTTTTTAAGAACTGTGTCCCCTCTACCTGCTGGTGAGACGTAAAGGGGTAACAGCCAATAATGAGAAGAGAAAGGATCTGTGTTTAAAAGTAAAAATGGAGGTACCATTCAGTCCAGCAGGCGCACCATTGGACCTCTCACCTGAGAAGACAAGAATCCAGAAGACACAGGCCGCAAAAGCTGCAGTGCAGCCTTATTCACAATAGCCAAGACAGTGAAGCAATCAAAATATCCAACAAGAGGTGAATGGATAAAGAAGAAGTGGTCCATGTACACAATGGAATATTAGGCATGGAAAACAATGAACCATTGCTCTTTGAGGCACCACAAATGAGTCTGGAGATAATCGCGAAACATGAGGTAACTCGGAAACCAAAGACCTGTATTCTATGATATCACTTATAGGCGTTATCTAATAACTGACACAAATGAATATATTTCCACAGAGAAAGACACTCACAGACTTAGAAAACAAACTATGCTCATCTAAAAGGAAAGGTGGGGGGAATGGATAAGTTAAGATTAGTGTTGCTCTATGTATACAAACACATAGTATATATATATCTCAAAAAGACCGACCATCTAGCAAGGGAGGTCTGTGGAACCCTCTGTAACATTTTACATGGGAAGAGGATCTGTATTTGAATAGACATATATAATGTACAAATGAACCAGATTGTGTACACCTAGGACAGACAATATTCGAAGTTTTACCCCAATTAAAAAAAATTTTAAAACCAAGAAGAAATAATGAGACATAAACTTATGGGGGTTTCTCCAGGCACATTCCAATTTAATTTACAACCTAAGAACACGACTTCCAGAAAGGCTCTGCTGCCCTAGTTCCCAGATTTGGGAGTGGAGAAATGCTGCCTACTTGAGGCCACTTCCCACAACAGCAGCTTTAAACCCATTGCTAATGGTCACTAAATATTCACCAAACTTGCAGTTCGGGAAATGACACCTGCTCTCTAAAAAAATTCTGAGGTGGAAAATCGACCAAAAATTTCAAAATAGGGCAATCTTCCAAGAAGACATTTTCAAGAGATATATTGTACTCCCCACTGTTTCCTTTCTTTTAACAGAAAAGAAAACGGTGGAGAAACATGATGAGTTTTAAGAATTTTCAAAGACATGCAAACCCAAATTACAAAACCCTATCAGCATACAGCAGCCAGTAGGGCCATTAGCATAAAGGCAGCAAACAATAAATGCTAAATCGATTGTGGAGAAATGCATACCCTCGATTCTAAGGGGGACGTGGTAAGAGCCACTAATGAAAACACAAAGAAGGTGCTTTGAAAAGGGAAACACGGTGCTAACAGTCAATCAATCACACCCACTGCAGGGCCTATCAACTGAGAAAATGAGAATCAAAAAGTCACAGGCTGGCAATCCTGCACTCCAACAATATTTACCAGAGCCAACACTTGGAAGCAATGAAAATGTCCATCAACCGAGGAATGCACAAAGTAGAAGTGATCCACGTGCACACTGGGAAATTACTCCAATAAAAACTAAAAATTAAATTAAAAATCCAACAAAAGTAAGGAGACATCAGCTTGTGTGGGTTTGTCTGGGCACACTCCACTCTAATTTATAACCGAGAAACACCACAGGCCGCAAGGGCTTTTCCCTAGTTACCATGGTGGGGACATAGAAAGGCTGCCGCCCTCTGGCATTTACCTGCAAAAGCAGCTTTAAAGCCTGTGCTAATGGTCATTTCATAGGAACAAGTACTGCAGAACTGTAAATGAAACCTGCCCTCAAAATGTCTTGAGGGAGGTAATGGCCAAAACATTTCAAAATGTGACACATATTTTAAGAGATCACTTTGAAGAACTAAGGAGTAATCACAGCTTGAAAAATAAAAAGGACATGCCTTAAAGCTCAATTTCAACGGATAATGAGGCACATGCGAATTCAACCACAAAGAGGTATCAGCTCACACTTGTCAGAATAAACATCAGCAAGGAAACTACAAACAATAAATGCTGAAGGTGTTGTGGAGAAATGCATACCCTCAACTTCAAGTGGGACGTAACTTGAAAAGGGCCACGAATGAGAACAGAATGGAGGTGCCTTAAAAAGGTAAACATTGAGCTACCGTATGATCCAGCAGGCCCACTCCTCCACCTATAATCTAAGAAGAAAGAATTGGAGAGACACAGGCAGGCAAATCTGCATGGCACAGTATTACAATAGCCAAGATATGGAAGTAACCAAAAAGTCCACCAACAGATGGGTGGACAAAGAAGAACTCCTCCATGTACAGATGGAATATTCGGTAGTGAAAAAAATGAAACAATGCCATTTACAGCACCATACATGAGTCTAGACGTAATCACGTCACCTGTAGTAAGTGAGAAAGCAAAAGACACATATCCTATCATATCACTTTTAGGAGTTACTTAAAAATTGATACCAATGAAGATATTTCCACAGAGAAAGACAATCACAGATTCATTAAAAAAACTGATGGTTCACCAAATAGAAAGGGATGAGGATTGGATACATTACCATATTGGGGTTAACAGAGATATACATACCATGTGAAATATATAATCACCAAAGACGTACGGAAGACCAGGAGAAGACTACTCAACATTGTGTCATAACCTACATGGGAAAAGGATGCGAGGAAGAATAGATACACGTATATGTGTGAAAGAACCACATCTTGCACACCTAGAACAAACAAACCATTGTAATCAAATTTGCTGGGATAAAAAATAAAAAGTAAATTACAATTATGAACAAGAATTAATGAGACATAAACATAAAGTGCTTTTTTCCTGGCACATTCCATTCGAATTTACAACCTAGAACACCACTTCCATTAAGGCTCTGTTTCCCCAGTTACCAAATTTGGTAAAGGAGAAATGCTGCCACCTTGTGGCCGTTTCCTGCAAGAGCAGCTTTAAACTCACAGCTAATGGTCACTTAACATTCACAAGGACTCAGGGCTGTAAAGGACACCTGCCCTAAAAAATTGTGCTGAAGTAGGAAATGGACAAAAAAATTCAAAACAGGCAAATGTTTCAAGAAGAGAGTATGAGGAGTTAAGTTTTACTCACGCTCTTTTAAAAAAAAAGGAAAATGGATAAAAGCTCAACCTCAGGGAGTGTTAGACCCATGCAATCTAATCTACAAAAAGTTTCAACTTAGACCAGTCGACTGACCATCAGCAAAATGTCTACAAACAATAAATGCTGACGGGGTTTTTAAGAACTGTGTCCCCTCTACCTGCTGGTGAGACGTAAAGGGGTAACAGCCAATAATGAGAACAGAAAGGAGCTGTGTTTAAAAGTAAAAATGGAGGTACCATTCAGTCCAGCAGGCGCACCATTGGACCTCTCACCTGAGAAGACAAGAATCGAGAAGACACAGGCCGCAAAAGCTGCAGTGCAGCCTTATTCACAATAGCCAAGACAGTGAAGCAATCAAAATATCCAACAAGAGGTGAATGGATAAAGAAGAAGTGGTCCATGTACACAATGGAATATTAGCCATGGAAAACAATGAACCATTGCTCTTTGAGGCACCACAAATGAGTCTGGAGATAATCACGAAACATGAGGTAACTCGGAAACCAAAGACCTGTATTCTATGATATCACTTATAGGCGTTATCTAATAACTGACACAAATGAATATATTTCCACAGAGAAAGACACTCACAGACTTAGAAAACAAACTATGCTCATCTAATAGGAAAGGTGGGGGGAATGGATAAGTTAAGATTAGTGTTGCTCTATGTATACAAACACAAAATATATACATATCTCAAAAAGACCGACCATGTAGCAAGGGAGGTCTGTGGAACCCTCTGTAACATTTTACATGGGAAGAGGATCTGTACTTGAATAGACATATATAATGTACAAATGAACCAGATTGTGTACACCTAGGAAAAACAATATTCTAAGCTTTACCCCAATTAAAAAAAAAATTAAAACCAAGAAGAAATAATGAGACATAAACTTATGGGGGTTTCTCCATGCACATTCCAATTTAATTTACAACCTAGGAACACGACTTCCAGAAAGGCTCTGCTGCCCTAGTACCCAGATTTGGGAGTGGAGAAATGCTGCCTGCTTGAGGTCACTTCCCACAACAGCAGCTTTAAACCCATTGCCAAAGGTCACTAAATATTCACCAAACTTGCAGTTCGGGAAATGACACCTGCTCTCTAAAAAAATTCTGGGGTGGAAAATAGACGAAAAATTTCAAAATAGGGCAACCTTCCAAGAAGAAAATTTCAAGAGATATATTGTACTCCCAACTGTTTCCTTTTTTTTAACAGAAAAGTAAACGGTGGAGAAAAATGATGAGTTTTACGAATTTTCAAAGACATGCAAACCCAAATTACAAAACCCTATCAGCACACAGCAGCCAGTAGGGCCATTAACATACATGCTGCAAACAATAAATGCTAAATCGATTGTGGAGAAATGCATACCCTCGATTCTAAGAGGGACGTGGTAAGAGCCACTAATGAAAACACAAAGAAGGTGTTTTGAAAAGGGAAACACGGTGCTACCAGTCAATCAGTCACACCCACTGCTGGGCCTATCACCTGAGAAAATGAGAATCAAAAAGTCACAGGCTGGCAATCCTGCACTCCAACAATATTTACCATAGCCAACACTTGGAAGCAATGAAAATGTCCATCAACCCAGGAATGCGCAAAGTAGAAGTGGTCCAAGTGCACACTGGGGAATTACTCCAATAAAAACTAAAAATTAAATTTAAAAATCCAACAAAAGTAAGGAGACATCAGCTTGTGTGGGTTTGTCCGGGCAAACTCCACTCTAATTTATAACCGAGTAACACCACAGGCCGCAAGGGCTTTTCCCTAGTTACCATGGTGGGGACATAGAAAGGCTGCCGCCCTCTGGCATTTACCTGCAAAAGCAGCTTTAAAGCCTGTGCTAATGGTCATTTCATAGGAACAAGTACTGCAGAACTGTAAATGAAACCTGCCCTCAAAATGTCTTGAGGGAGGTAATGGCCAAAACATTTCAAAATGTGACACATACTTTAAGAGAACACTTTGAAGAACTAAGGGGTAATCACAGGTTGAAAAATAAAAAGGACATGCCTTAAAGCTCAATTTCAACGGATTATGAGGCACATGCGAATTCAACCACAAAGAGGTATTAGCTCACACTTGTCAGAATAACCATCAGCAAGGAAACTACAAACAATAAATGCTGAAGGTGTTGTGGAGAATTATATACCCCCAACTTCAAGTGGGACGTAACTTGGAAAGGGCCATGAATGAGAACAGAATGGAGGTGCCTTAAAAAGGTAAACATTGAGCTACCATATGATCCAGCAGGCCCACTCCTCGACCTATAATCTAAGAAGAAAGAATTGGAAAGACACAGGCAGGCAAATCTGCATGGCACAGTATTACAATAGCCAAGATATGTAAGTAACCAAAAAGTCCACCAACAGATGGGTGGACAAAGAAGAACTCCTCCATGTACAGATGGAATATTCGCTAGTGAAAAAAATGAAACAATGCCATTTGCAGCACCATACATGAGCCTAGACATAATCACGCCACCTGTAGTAAGTGAGAAAGCAAAAGACACATATCCTATCATATCACTTTTAGGAGTTACTTAAAAATTGATAAAAATGAAGACATTTCCACAGAGAAAGGCAATCACAGATTCATTAAAATACTTATGGTTCACCAAATAGAAAGGGATGAGGATTGGATACATTACCATATTGGGGTTAACAGAGATATACAAACCATGTGAAATATATAATCACCAAAGACGTACGGAAGACCAGGAGAAGACTACTCAACATTGTGTCATAACCTACATGGGAAAAGGATGCGAGGAAGAATAGATACACGTATATGTGTGAAAGAACCACATCTTCCACACCTAGAACAAACAAACCATTGTAATCAAATTTGCTGGGATAAAAAATAAAAAGTAAATTACAATTATGAACAAGAAGTAATGAGACATAAACATAAAGTGCTTTTTTTCCTGGCACATTCCATTCGAATTTACAACCTAGAACACCACTTCCATTAAGGCTCTGTTTCCCCAGTTACCAAATTTGGTAAAGGAGAAATGCTGCCACCTTGTGGCCGTTTCCTGCAAGAGCAGCTTTAAACTCACAGCTAATGGTCACTTAACATTCACAAGGACTCAGGGCTGTAAAGGACACCTGCCCTAAAAAATTGTGCTGAAGTAGGGAATGGACAAAAAAATTCAAAACAGGAAAATGTTTCAAGATGAGAGTATGAAGACTTAAGTTTTACTCACGCTCTTTTAAAAAAAAAAAAGGAAAATGGATAAAAGCTCAACCTCAGGGAGTGTTAGACCCATGCAATCTAATCTACAAAAAGTTTCAACTTAGACCAGTCGACTGACCATCAGCAAAAAATCTACAAACAATAACTCCTGAAGGGGTTTTAGAGAACTGTGTCCCCTCTACCTGCTGGTGAGACGAAAAGGGGTAACAGACAATAATGAGAACAGAAAGGAGCTGTGTTTAAAAGTAAAAATGGAGGTACCATTCAATCCAGCAGGCGCACCATTGGACCTCTCACCTGAGAAGACAAGAATCGAGAAGACACAGGCCGCAAAAGCTGCAGTGCAGCCTTATTCACAATAGCCAAGACAGTGAAGCAATCAAAATATCCAACAAGAGGTGAATGGATAAAGAAGAAGTGGTCCATGTACACAATGGAATATTAGCCATGGAAAACAATGAACCAATGTTCTTTGAGGCACCACAAATTAGTCTGGAGATAATTATGAAACATGAGGTAACTCGGAAACCAAAGACCTGTATTCTATGATATCACTTATAGGCGTTATCTAATAACTGACACAAATGAATATATTTCCACAGAGAAAGACACTCACAGACTTAGAAAACAAACTATGCTCATCTAAAAGGAAAGGTGGGGGGAATGGATAAGTTAAGATTAGTGTTGCTCTATGTATACAAACACATAGTATATACATATCTCAAAAAGACCGACCATCTAGCAAGGGAGGTCTGTGGAACCCTCTGTAACATTTTACATGGGAAGAGGATCTGTACTTGAATAGACATATATAATGTACAAATGAACCAGATTGTGTACACCTAGGACAAACAATATTCTAAGCTTTACCCCAATTAAAAAAAAATTAAAACCAAGAAGAAATAATGAGACATAAACTTATGGGGGTTTCTCCATGCACATTCCAATTTAATTTACAACCTAGGAACACGACTTCCAGAAAGGCTCTGCTGCCCTCGTTCCCAGATTTGGGAGTGGAGAAATGCTGCCTGCTTGAAGTCACTTCCCACAACAGCAGCTTTAAACCCATTGCTAAAGGTAACTAAATATTCACCAAACTTGCAGTTCAGGAAATGACACCTGCTCTCTAAAAAAATTCTGGGGTGGAAAATCGACCAAAAATTTCAAAATAGGGCAACCTTCCTAGAAGAAAATTTCAAGAGATATATTGTACTCCCAACTGTTTCCTTTTTTTTAACAGAAAAGTAAACGGTGGAGAAAAATGATGAGTTTTACGAATTTTCAAAGACATGCAAACCCAAATTACACAACCCTACCAGCACACAGCAGCCAGTAGGGCCATTAACATACATGCTGCAAACAATAAATGCTAAATCGATTGTGGAGAAATGCATACCCTCGATTCTAAGGGGGACGTGCTAAGAGCCACTAATGAAAACACAAAGAAGGTGCTTTGAAAAGGGAAACACGGTGCTACCAGTCAATCAGTCACACCCACTGCTGGGCCTATCACCTGAGAAAATGAGAATCAAAAAGTCACAGGCTGGCAATCCTGCACTCCAACAATATTTACCATAGCCAACACTTGGAAGCAATGAAAATGTCCATCAACCGAGGAATGCACAAAGTAGAAGTGATCCACGTGCACACTGGGAAATTACTCCAATAAAAACTAAAAATTAAATTAAAAATCCAACAAAAGTAAGGAGACATCAGCTTGTGTGGGTTTGTCTGGGCACACTCCACTCTAATTTATAACCGAGAAACACCACAGGCCGCAAGGGCTTTTCCCTAGTTACCATGGTGGGGACATAGAAAGGCTGCCGCCCTCTGGCATTTACCTGCAAAAGCAGCTTTAAAGCCTGTGCTAATGGTCATTTCATAGGAACAAGTACTGCAGAACTGTAAATGAAACCTGCCCTCAAAATGTCTTGAGGGAGGTAATGGCCAAAACATTTCAAAATGTGACACATATTTTAAGAGATCACTTTGAAGAACTAAGGAGTAATCACAGCTTGAAAAATAAAAAGGACATGCCTTAAAGCTCAATTTCAACGGATAATGAGGCACATGCGAATTCAACCACAAAGAGGTATCAGCTCACACTTGTCAGAATAACCATCAGCAAGGAAACTACAAACAATAAATGCTGAAGGTGTTGTGGAGAAATGCATACCCTCAACTTCAAGTGGGACGTAACTTGAAAAGGGCCACGAATGAGAACAGAATGGAGGTGCCTTAAAAAGGTAAACATTGAGCTACCATATGATCCAGCAGGCCCACTCCTCCACCTATAATCTAAGAAGAAAGAATTGGAAAGACACAGGCAGGCAAATCTGCATGGCACATTATTACGATAGCCAAGATATGGAAGTAACCAAAAAGTCCACCAACATATGGGTGGACAAAGAAGAACTCCTCCATGTACAGATGGAATATTCGCTAGTGAAAAAAATGAAAAAATGCCATTTGCAGCACCATACATGAGCCTAGACATAATCACGCCACCTGTAGTAAGTGAGAAAGCAAAAGACACATATCCTATCATATCACTTTTAGGAGTTACTTAAAAATTGATAAAAATGAAGATATTTCCACAGAGAAAGGCAATCACAGATTCATTAAAATACTTATGGTTCACCAAATAGAAAGGGATGAGGATTGGATACATTACCATATTGGAGTTAACAGAGATATACATACCATGTGAATATATAATCACCAAAGACGTACGGAAGACCAGGAGAAGACTACTCAACATTGTGTCATAACCTACATGGGAAAAGGATGCGAGGAAGAATAGATACACGTATATGTGTGAAAGAACCACATCTTGCACACCTAGAACAAACAAACCATTGTAATCAAATTTGCTGGGATAAAAAATAAAAAGTAAATTACAATTATGAACAAGAAGTAATGAGACATAAACATAAAGTGCTTTTTTCCTGGCACATTCCATTCGAATTTACAACCTAGAACACCACTTCCATTAAGGCTCTGTTTCCCCAGTTACCAAATTTGGTAAAGGAGAAATGCTGCCACCTTGTGGCCGTTTCCTGCAAGAGCAGCTTTAAACTCACAGCTAATGGTCACTTAACATTCACAAGGACTCAGGGCTGTAAAGGACACCTGCCCTAAAAAATTGTGCTGAAGTAGGAAATGGACAAAAAAATTCAAAACAGGCAAATGTTTCAAGAAGAGAGTATGAGGAGTTAAGTTTTACTCACGCTCTTTTAAAAAAAAAGGAAAATGGATAAAAGCTCAACCTCAGGGAGTGTTAGACCCATGCAATCTAATCTACAAAAAGTTTCAACTTAGACCAGTCGACTGACCATCAGCAAAATGTCTACAAACAATAAATGCTGACGGGGTTTTTAAGAACTGTGTCCCCTCTACCTGCTGGTGAGACGTAAAGGGGTAACAGCCAATAATGAGAAGAGAAAGGATCTGTGTTTAAAAGTAAAAATGGAGGTACCATTCAGTCCAGCAGGCGCACCATTGGACCTCTCACCTGAGAAGACAAGAATCCAGAAGACACAGGCCGCAAAAGCTGCAGTGCAGCCTTATTCACAATAGCCAAGACAGTGAAGCAATCAAAATATCCAACAAGAGGTGAATGGATAAAGAAGAAGTGGTCCATGTACACAATGGAATATTAGGCATGGAAAACAATGAACCATTGCTCTTTGAGGCACCACAAATGAGTCTGGAGATAATCGCGAAACATGAGGTAACTCGGAAACCAAAGACCTGTATTCTATGATATCACTTATAGGCGTTATCTAATAACTGACACAAATGAATATATTTCCACAGAGAAAGACACTCACAGACTTAGAAAACAAACTATGCTCATCTAAAAGGAAAGGTGGGGGGAATGGATAAGTTAAGATTAGTGTTGCTCTATGTATACAAACACATAGTATATATATATCTCAAAAAGACCGACCATCTAGCAAGGGAGGTCTGTGGAACCCTCTGTAACATTTTACATGGGAAGAGGATCTGTATTTGAATAGACATATATAATGTACAAATGAACCAGATTGTGTACACCTAGGACAGACAATATTCGAAGTTTTACCCCAATTAAAAAAAATTTTAAAACCAAGAAGAAATAATGAGACATAAACTTATGGGGGTTTCTCCAGGCACATTCCAATTTAATTTACAACCTAAGAACACGACTTCCAGAAAGGCTCTGCTGCCCTAGTTCCCAGATTTGGGAGTGGAGAAATGCTGCCTACTTGAGGCCACTTCCCACAACAGCAGCTTTAAACCCATTGCTAATGGTCACTAAATATTCACCAAACTTGCAGTTCGGGAAATGACACCTGCTCTCTAAAAAAATTCTGAGGTGGAAAATCGACCAAAAATTTCAAAATAGGGCAATCTTCCAAGAAGACATTTTCAAGAGATATATTGTACTCCCCACTGTTTCCTTTCTTTTAACAGAAAAGAAAACGGTGGAGAAACATGATGAGTTTTAAGAATTTTCAAAGACATGCAAACCCAAATTACAAAACCCTATCAGCATACAGCAGCCAGTAGGGCCATTAGCATAAAGGCAGCAAACAATAAATGCTAAATCGATTGTGGAGAAATGCATACCCTCGATTCTAAGGGGGACGTGGTAAGAGCCACTAATGAAAACACAAAGAAGGTGCTTTGAAAAGGGAAACACGGTGCTAACAGTCAATCAATCACACCCACTGCAGGGCCTATCAACTGAGAAAATGAGAATCAAAAAGTCACAGGCTGGCAATCCTGCACTCCAACAATATTTACCAGAGCCAACACTTGGAAGCAATGAAAATGTCCATCAACCGAGGAATGCACAAAGTAGAAGTGATCCACGTGCACACTGGGAAATTACTCCAATAAAAACTAAAAATTAAATTAAAAATCCAACAAAAGTAAGGAGACATCAGCTTGTGTGGGTTTGTCTGGGCACACTCCACTCTAATTTATAACCGAGAAACACCACAGGCCGCAAGGGCTTTTCCCTAGTTACCATGGTGGGGACATAGAAAGGCTGCCGCCCTCTGGCATTTACCTGCAAAAGCAGCTTTAAAGCCTGTGCTAATGGTCATTTCATAGGAACAAGTACTGCAGAACTGTAAATGAAACCTGCCCTCAAAATGTCTTGAGGGAGGTAATGGCCAAAACATTTCAAAATGTGACACATATTTTAAGAGATCACTTTGAAGAACTAAGGGGTAATCACAGCTTGAAAAATAAAAAGGACATGCCTTAAAGCTCAATTTCAACGGATAATGAGGCACATGCGAATTCAACCACAAAGAGGTATCAGCTCACACTTGTCAGAATAAACATCAGCAAGGAAACTACAAACAATAAATGCTGAAGGTGTTGTGGAGAAATGCATACCCTCAACTTCAAGTGGGACGTAACTTGAAAAGGGCCACGAATGAGAACAGAATGGAGGTGCCTTAAAAAGGTAAACATTGAGCTACCGTATGATCCAGCAGGCCCACTCCTCCACCTATAATCTAAGAAGAAAGAATTGGAGAGACACAGGCAGGCAAATCTGCATGGCACAGTATTACAATAGCCAAGATATGGAAGTAACCAAAAAGTCCACCAACAGATGGGTGGACAAAGAAGAACTCCTCCATGTACAGATGGAATATTCGGTAGTGAAAAAAATGAAACAATGCCATTTACAGCACCATACATGAGTCTAGACGTAATCACGTCACCTGTAGTAAGTGAGAAAGCAAAAGACACATATCCTATCATATCACTTTTAGGAGTTACTTAAAAATTGATACCAATGAAGATATTTCCACAGAGAAAGACAATCACAGATTCATTAAAAAAACTGATGGTTCACCAAATAGAAAGGGATGAGGATTGGATACATTACCATATTGGGGTTAACAGAGATATACATACCATGTGAAATATATAATCACCAAAGACGTACGGAAGACCAGGAGAAGACTACTCAACATTGTGTCATAACCTACATGGGAAAAGGATGCGAGGAAGAATAGATACACGTATATGTGTGAAAGAACCACATCTTGCACACCTAGAACAAACAAACCATTGTAATCAAATTTGCTGGGATAAAAAATAAAAAGTAAATTACAATTATGAACAAGAATTAATGAGACATAAACATAAAGTGCTTTTTTCCTGGCACATTCCATTCGAATTTACAACCTAGAACACCACTTCCATTAAGGCTCTGTTTCCCCAGTTACCAAATTTGGTAAAGGAGAAATGCTGCCACCTTGTGGCCGTTTCCTGCAAGAGCAGCTTTAAACTCACAGCTAATGGTCACTTAACATTCACAAGGACTCAGGGCTGTAAAGGACACCTGCCCTAAAAAATTGTGCTGAAGTAGGAAATGGACAAAAAAATTCAAAACAGGCAAATGTTTCAAGAAGAGAGTATGAGGAGTTAAGTTTTACTCACGCTCTTTTAAAAAAAAAGGAAAATGGATAAAAGCTCAACCTCAGGGAGTGTTAGACCCATGCAATCTAATCTACAAAAAGTTTCAACTTAGACCAGTCGACTGACCATCAGCAAAATGTCTACAAACAATAAATGCTGACGGGGTTTTTAAGAACTGTGTCCCCTCTACCTGCTGGTGAGACGTAAAGGGGTAACAGCCAATAATGAGAACAGAAAGGAGCTGTGTTTAAAAGTAAAAATGGAGGTACCATTCAATCCAGCAGGCGCACCATTGGACCTCTCACCTGAGAAGACAGGAATCGAGAAGACACAGGCCGCAAAAGTTGCAGTGCAGCATTTTTCACAATAGCCAAGAGAGTGAAGCAATCAAAATATCCAACAAGAGGTGAATGGATAAAGAAGAAGTGGTCCATGTACACAATGGAATATTAGCCATGGAAAACAATGAACCATTGCTCTTTGAGGCACCACAAATGAGTCTGGAGATAATCACGAAACATGAGGTAACTCGGAAACCAAAGACCTGTATTCTATGATATCACTTATAGGCGTTATCTAATAACTGACACAAATGAATATATTTCCACAGAGAAAGACACTCACAGACTTAGAAAACAAACTATGCTCATCTAAAAGGAAAGGTGGGGGGAATGGATAAGTTAAGATTAGTGTTGCTCTATGTATACAAACACATAGTATATACATATCTCAAAAAGACCGACCATGTAGCAAGGGAGGTCTGTGGAACCCACTGTAACATTTTACATGGGAAGAGGATCTGTACTTGAATAGACATATATAATGTACAAATGAACCAGATTGTGTACACCTAGGACAGACAATATTCGAAGCCTTACCCCAATTAAAAAAAAAATTTAAAACCAAGAAGAAATAATGAGACATAAACTTATGGGGGTTTCTCCATGCACATTCCAATTTAATTTACAACCTAGGAACACGACTTCCAGAAAGGCTCTGCTGCCCTAGTACCCAGATTTGGGAGTGGAGAAATGCTGCCTGCTTAAGGTCACTTCCCACAACAGCAGCTTTAAACCCATTGCTAAAGGTCACTAAATATTCACCAAACTTGCAGTTCGGGAAATGACACCTGCTCTCTAAAAAAATTCTGGGGTGGAAAATAGACGAAAAATTTCAAAATAGGGCAACCTTCCAAGAAGAAAATTTCAAGAGATATATTGTACTCCCAACTGTTTCCTTTTTTTTAACAGAAAAGTAAACGGTGGAGAAAAATGATGAGTTTTACGAATTTTCAAAGACATGCAAACCCAAATTACAAAACCCTATCAGCACACAGCAGCCAGTAGGGCCATTAGCATAAATGCAGCAAACAATAAATGCTAAATCGATTGTGGAGAAATAAATACCCTCATTTCTAAGGGGGACGTGGTAAGAGCCACTAATGAAAACACAAAGAAGGTGCTTTGAAAAGGGAAACACGGTGCTACCAGTCAATCAATCACACCCACTGCTGGGCCTATCACCTGAGAAAATGAGAATCAAAAAGTCACAGGCTGGCAATCCTGTACTCCAACAATATTTACCATAGACAACACTTGGAAGCAATGAAAATGTCCATCAACCGAGGAATGCGCAAAGTAGAAGTGGTCCACGTGCACACTGGGGAATTACTCCAATAAAAACTAAAAATTAAATTTAAAAATCCAACAAAAGTAAGGAGACATCAGCTTGTGTGGGTTTGTCCGGGCAAACTCCACTCTAATTTATAACCGAGAAACACCACAGGCCGCAAGGGCTTTTCCCTAGTTACCATGGTGGGGACATAGAAAGGCTGCCGCCCTCTGGCATTTACCTGCAAAAGCAGCTTTAAAGCCTGTGCTAATGGTCATTTCATAGGAACAAGTACTGCAGAACTGTAAATGAAACCTACCCTCAAAATGTCTTGAGGGAGGTAATGGCCAAAACATTTCAAAATGTGACACATACTTTAAGAGAACACTTTGAAGAACTAAGGGGTAATCACAGGTTGAAAAATAAAAAGGACATGCCTTAAAGTTCAATTTCAACGGATTATGAGGCACAGGCGAATTCAACCACAAAGAGGTATCAGCTCACACTTGTTAGAATAACCATCAGCAAGGAAACTACAAACAATAAATGCTGAAGGTGTTGTGGAGAAATGCATACCCTCAACTTCAAATGGGACGTAACTTGAAAAGGGCCACGAATGAGAACAGAATGGAGGTGCCTTAAAAAGGTAAACATTGAGCTACCGTATGATCCAGCAGGCCCACTCCTCGACCTATAATCTAAGAAGAAAGAATTGGAAAGAAACAGGCAGGCAAATCTGCATGTCACAGTATTACAATAGCCAAGATATGGAAGTAACCAAAAAGTCCACAAACACATGGGTGGACAAAGAAGAACTCCTCCATGTACAGATGGAATATTCGCTAGTGAAAAAAATGAAACAATGCCATTTACAGCACCATACATGAGTCTAGACGTAATCACGCCACCTGTAGTAAGTGAGAAAGCAAAAGACACATATCCTATCATATCTCTTTTAGGAGTTACTTAAAAATTGATACCAATGAAGATATTTCCACAGAAAAAGTCAATCACAGATTCATTAAAAAAACTGATGGTTCACCAAATAGAAACGGATGAGGATTGCATACATTACCATATTGGGGTTAACAGAGATATACATACCATGTGAAATATATAATCACCAAAGACGTACGGAAGACCAGGAGAAGACTACTCAACAGTGTGTCATAACCTACATGGGAAAAGGATGCGAGGAAGAATAGATACACGTATATGTGTGAAAGAACCACATCTTGCACACCTAGAACAAACAAACCATTGTAATCAAATTTGCTGGGATCAAAAATAAAAAGTAAATTACAATTATGAACAAGAAGTAATGAGACATAAACATAAAGTGCTTTTTTCCTGGCACATTCCATTAGAATTTACAACCTAGAACACCACTTCCATTAAGGCTCTGTTTCTCCAGTTACCAAATTTGGTAAAGGAGAAATGCTGCCACCTTGTGGCCGTTTCCTGCAAGAGCAGCTTTAAACTCACAGCTAATGTTCACTTAACATTCACAAGGACTCAGGGCTCTAAAGGACACCTGCCCTAAAAAATTGTGCTGAAGTAGGGAATGGACAAAAAAATTCAAAACAGGCAAATGTTTCAAGATGAGAGTATGAAGAGTTAAGTTTTACTCACGCTCTTTTAAAAAAAAAAAGGAAAATGCATAAAAGCTCAATCTCAGGGAGTGTTAGACCCAGGCAATCTAATCTACAAAAAGTTTCAACTTAGACCAGTCGACTGACCATCAGCAAAATGTCTACAAACAATAAATGCTGACGGGGTTTTTAAGAACTGTGTCCCCTCTACCTGCTGGTGAGACGTAAAGGGGTAACAGCCAATAATGAGAACAGAAAGGAGCTGTGTTTAAAAGTAAAAATGGAGGTACCATTCAGTCCAGCAGGCGCACCATTGGACCTCTCACCTGAGAAGACAAGAATCGAGAAGACACAGGCCGCAAAAGCTGCAGTGCAGCCTTATTCACAATAGCCAAGACAGTGAAGCAATCAAAATATCCAACAAGAGGTGAATGGATAAAGAAGAAGTGGTCCATGTACACAATGGAATATTAGCCATGGAAAACAATGAACCATTGCTCTTTGAGGCACCACAAATGAGTCTGGAGATAATCACGAAACATGAGGTAACTCGGAAACCAAAGACCTGTATTCTATGATATCACTTATAGGCGTTATCTAATAACTGACACAAATGAATATATTTCCACAGAGAAAGACACTCACAGACTTAGAAAACAAACTATGCTCATCTAATAGGAAAGGTGGGGGGAATGGATAAGTTAAGATTAGTGTTGCTCTATGTATACAAACACAAAATATATACATATCTCAAAAAGACCGACCATGTAGCAAGGGAGGTCTGTGGAACCCTCTGTAACATTTTACATGGGAAGAGGATCTGTACTTGAATAGACATATATAATGTACAAATGAACCAGATTGTGTACACCTAGGACAAACAATATTCTAAGCTTTACCCCAATTAAAAAAAAATTTAAAACCAAGAAGAAATAATGAGACATAAACTTATGGGGGTTTCTCCATGCACATTCCAATTTAATTTACAACCTAGGAACACGACTTCCAGAAAGGCTCTGCTGCCCTAGTACCCAGATTTGGGAGTGGAGAAATGCTGCCTGCTTGAGGTCACTTCCCACAACAGCAGCTTTAAACCCATTGCTAAAGGTAACTAAATATTCACCAAACTTGCAGTTCAGGAAATGACACCTGCTCTCTAAAAAAATTCTGGGGTGGAAAATCGACCAAAAATTTCAAAATAGGGCAACCTTCCAAGAAGAAAATTTCAAGAGATATATTGTACTCCCAACTGTTTCCTTTTTTTTAACAGAAAAGTAAACGGTGGAGAAAAATGATGAGTTTTACGAATTTTCAAAGACATGCAAACCCAAATTACACAACCCTACCAGCACACAGCAGCCAGTAGGGCCATTAACATACATGCTGCAAACAATAAATGCTAAATCGATTGTGGAGAAATGCATACCCTCGATTCTAAGGGGGACGTGGTAAGAGCCACTAATGAAAACACAAAGAAGGTGCTTTGAAAAGGGAAACACGGTGCTACCAGTCAATCAGTCACACCCACTGCTGGGCCTATCACCTGAGAAAATGAGAATCAAAAAGTCACAGGCTGGCAATCCTGCACTCCAACAATATTTACCATAGCCAACACTTGGAAGCAATGAAAATGTCCATCAACCGAGGAATGCACAAAGTAGAAGTGATCCACGTGCACACTGGGAAATTACTCCAATAAAAACTAAAAATTAAATTAAAAATCCAACAAAAGTAAGGAGACATCAGCTTGTGTGGGTTTGTCTGGGCACACTCCACTCTAATTTATAACCGAGAAACACCACAGACCGCAAGGGCTTTTCCCTAGTTACCATGGTGGGGACATAGAAAGGCTGCCGCCCTCTGGCATTTACCTGCAAAAGCAGCTTTAAAGCCTGTGCTAATGGTCATTTCATAGGAACAAGTACTGCAGAACTGTAAATGAAACCTGCCCTCAAAATGTCTTGAGGGAGGTAATGGCCAAAACATTTCAAAATGTGACACATATTTTAAGAGATCACTTTGAAGAACTAAGGAGTAATCACAGCTTGAAAAATAAAAAGGACATGCCTTAAAGCTCAATTTCAACGGATAATGAGGCACATGCGAATTCAACCACAAAGAGGTATCAGCTCACACTTGTCAGAATAACCATCAGCAAGGAAACTACAAACAATAAATGCTGAAGGTGTTGTGGAGAAATGCATACCCTCAACTTCAAGTGGGACGTAACTTGAAAAGGGCCACGAATGAGAACAGAATGGAGGTGCCTTAAAAAGGTAAACATTGAGCTACCATATGATCCAGCAGGCCCACTCCTCCACCTATAATCTAAGAAGAAAGAATTGGAAAGACACAGGCAGGCAAATCTGCATGGCACATTATTACGATAGCCAAGATATGGAAGTAACCAAAAAGGCCACCAACATATGGGTGGACAAAGAAGAACTCCTCCATGTACAGATGGAATATTCGCTAGTGAAAAAAATGAAAAAATGCCATTTGCAGCACCATACATGAGCCTAGACATAATCACGCCACCTGTAGTAAGTGAGAAAGCAAAAGACACATATCCTATCATATAACTTTTAGGAGTTACTTAAAAATTGATAAAAATGAAGATATTTCCACAGAGAAAGGCAATCACAGATTCATTAAAATACTTATGGTTCACCAAATAGAAAGGGATGAGGATTGGATACATTACCATATTGGAGTTAACAGAGATATACATACCATGTGAATATATAATCACCAAAGACGTACGGAAGACCAGGAGAAGACTACTCAACATTGTGTCATAACCTACATGGGAAAAGGATGCGAGGAAGAATAGATACACGTATATGTGTGAAAGAACCACATCTTGCACACCTAGAACAAACAAACCATTGTAATCAAATTTGCTGGGATAAAAAATAAAAAGTAAATTACAATTATGAACAAGAAGTAATGAGACATAAACATAAAGTGCTTTTTTCCTGGCACATTCCATTCGAATTTACAACCTAGAACACCACTTCCATTAAGGCTCTGTTTCCCCAGTTACCAAATTTGGTAAAGGAGAAATGCTGCCACCTTGTGGCCGTTTCCTGCAAGAGCAGCTTTAAACTCACAGCTAATGGTCACTTAACATTCACAAGGACTCAGGGCTGTAAAGGACACCTGCCCTAAAAAATTGTGCTGAAGTAGGAAATGGACAAAAAAATTCAAAACAGGCAAATGTTTCAAGAAGAGAGTATGAGGAGTTAAGTTTTACTCACGCTCTTTTAAAAAAAAAAGGAAAATGGATAAAAGCTCAACCTCAGGGAGTGTTAGACCCATGCAATCTAATCTACAAAAAGTTTCAACTTAGACCAGTCGACTGACCATCAGCAAAATGTCTACAAACAATAAATGCTGACGGGGTTTTCAAGAACTGTGTCCCCTCTACCTGCTGGTGAGACGTAAAGGGGTAACAGCCAATAATGAGAAGAGAAAGGATCTGTGATTAAAAGTAAAAATGGAGGTACCATTCAGTCCAGCAGGCGCACCATTGGACCTCTCACCTGAGAAGACAAGAATCGAGAAGACACAGGCCGCAAAAGCTGCAGTGCAGCCTTATTCACATTAGCCAAGACAGTGAAGCAATCAAAATATCCAACAAGAGGTGAAAGGATAAAGAAGAAGTGGTCCATGTACAGAATGGAATATTAGGCATGGAAAACAATGAACCATTGCTCTTTGAGGCACCACAAATGAGTCTGGAGATAATCACGAAACATGAGGTAACTCGGAAACCAAAGACCTGTATTCTATGATATCACTTATAGGCGTTATCTAATAACTGACACAAATGAATATATTTCCACAGAGAAAGACACTCACAGACTTAGAAAACAAACTATGCTCATCTAAAAGGAAAGGTGGGGGGAATGGATAAGTTAAGATTAGTGTTGCTATATGTATACAAACACATAGTATATACATATGTCAAAAAGACCGACCATCTAGCAAGGGAGGTCTGTGGAACCCTCTGTAACATTTTACATGGGAAGAGGATCTGTACTTGAATAGACATATATAATGTACAAATGAACCAGATTGTGTACACCTAGGACAGACAATATTCGAAGTTTTACCCCAATTAAAAACAATTTTAAAACCAAGAAGAAATAATGAGACATAAACTTATGGGGGTTTCTCCAGGCACATTCCAATTTAATTTACAACCTAAGAACACGACTTCCAGAAAGGCTCTGCTGCCCTAGTACCCAGATTTGGGAGTGGAGAAATGCTGCCTACTTGAGGCCACTTCCCACAACAGCAGCTTTAAACCCATTGCTAATGGTCACTAAATATTCACCAAACTTGCAGTTCGGGAAATGACACCTGCTCTCTAAAAAAATTCTGAGGTGGAAAATCGACCAAAAATTTCAAAATAGGGCAATCTTCCAAGAAGACATTTTCAAGAGATATATTGTACTCCCAACTGTTTCCTTTTTTTTAACAGAAAAGAAAACGGTGGAGAAAAATGATGAGTTTTACGAATTTTCAAAGACATGCAAACCCAAATTACAAAACCCTATCAGCACACAGCAGCCAGTAGGGCCATTAGCATAAAGGCAGCAAACAATAAATGCTAAATCGATTGTGGAGAAATGCATACACTCGATTCTAAGGGGGACGTGGTAAGAGCCACTAATGAAAACACAAAGAAGGTGCTTTGAAAAGGGAAACACGGTGCTACCAGTCAATCAATCACACCCACTGCTGGGCCTATCACCTGAGAAAATGAGAATCAAAAAGTCACAGGCTGGCAATCCTGCACTCCAACAATATTTACCATAGCCAACACTTGGAAGCAATGAAAATGTCCATCAACCGAGGAATGCGCAAAGTAGAAGTGGTCCAAGTGCACACTGGGGAATTACTCCAATAAGAACTAAAAATTAAATTTAAAAATCCAACAAAAGTAAGGAGACATCAGCTTGTGTGGGTTTGTCCGGGCAAACTCCACTCTAATTTATAACCGAGAAACACCACAGGCCGCAAGGGCTTTTCCCTAGTTACCATGGTGGGGACATAGAAAGGCTGCCGCCCTCTGGCATTTACCTGCAAAAGCAGCTTTAAAGCCTGTGCTAATGGTCATTTCATAGGAACAAGTACTGCAGAACTGTAAATGAAACCTGCCCTCAAAATGTCTTGAGGGAGGTAATGGCCAAAACATTTCAAAATGTGACACATACTTTAAGAGAACACTTTGAAGAACTAAGGGGTAATCACAGGTTGAAAAATAAAAAGGACATGCCTTAAAGCTCAATTTCAACGGATTATGAGGCACATGCGAATTCAAGCACAAAGAGGTACCAGCTCACACTTGTCAGAATAACCATCAGCAAGGAAACTACAAACAATAAATGCTGAAGTTGTTGTGGAGAAATGCATACCCCCAACTTCCATTGGGACGTAACTTGGAAAGGGCCACGAATGAGAACAGAATGGAGGTGCCTTAAAAAGGTAAACATTGAGCTACCATATGATCCAGCAGGCCCACTCCTCGACCTATAATCTAAGAAGAGAGAATTGGAAAGACACAGGAAGGCAAATCTGCATGGCACAGTATTACGATAGCCAAGATATGGAAGTAACCAAAAAGTCCACCAACAGATGGGTGGACACAGAAGAACTCCTCCATGTACAGATGGAATATTCGCTAGTGAAAAAAATGAAACAATGCCATTTGCAGCACCATACATGAGTCTAGACATAATCACGCCACCTGTAGTAAGTGAGAAAGCAAAAGACACATATCCTATCATATCACTTTTAGGAGTTACTTAAAAATTGATACCAATGAAGATATTTCCACAGAGAAACGCAATCACAGTTTCATTAAAAAAAATCTTATGGTTCACCAAATAGAAAGGGATGAGGATTGGATACATTACCATATTGGGGTTAACAGAGATATACAAATCATGTGAAATATATAATCACCAAAGACGTACGGAAGACCAGGAGAAGACTACTCAACAGTGTGTCATAACCTACATGGGAAAAGGATGCGAGGAAGAATAGATACACGTATATGTGTGAAAGAACCACATCTTGCACACCTACAACAAACAAACCATTGTAATCAAATTTGCTGTGATAAAAAATAAAAAGTAAATTACAATTATGAACAAGAAGTAATGAGACATAAACATAAAGTGCTTTTTCCCTGGCACATTCCATTCGAATTTACAACCTAGAACACCACTTCCATTAAGGCTCTGTTTCCCCAGTTACCAAATTTGGTAAATGAGAAATGCTGCCACCTTGTGGCCGTTTCCTGCAAGAGCAGCTTTAAACTCACAGCTAATGGTCACTTAACATTCACAAGGACTCAGGGCTGTAAAGGACACCTGCCCTAAAAAATTGTGCTGAAGTAGGGAATGGACAAAAAAATTCAAAACAGGCAAATGTTTCAAGATGAGAGTATGAAGAGTTAAGTTTTACTCACGCTCTTTTAAAAAAAAAGGAAAATGCATAAAAGCTCAACCTCAGGGAGTGTTAGACCCATGCAATCTAATCTACAAAAAGTTTCAACTTAGACCAGTCGACTGACCATCAGCAAAATGTCTACAAACAATAAATGCTGACGGAGTTTTTAAGAACTGTGTCCCCTCTACCTGCTGGTGAGACGTAAAGGGGTAACAGCCAATAATGAGAACAGAAAGGAGCTGTGTTTAAAAGTAAAAATGGAGGTACCATTCAGTCCAGCAGGCGCACCATTGGACCTCTCACCTGAGAAGACAAGAATCGAGCAGACACAGGCCGCAAAAGCTGCAGTGCAGCCTTATTCACAATAGCCAAGACAGTGAAGCAATCAAAATATCCAACAAGAGGTGAATGGATAAAGAAGAAGTGGTCCATGTACACAAGGGAATATTAGCCATGGAAAACAATGAACCATTGCTCTTTGAGGCACCACAAATGAGTCTGGAGATAATCACGAAACATGAGGTAACTCGGAAACCAAAGACCTGTATTCTATGATATCACTTATAGGCGTTATCTAATAACTGACACAAATGAATATATTTCCACAGAGAAAGACACTCACAGACTTAGAAAACAAACTATGCTCATCTAAAAGGAAAGGTGGGAGGAATGGATAAGTTAAGATTAGTGTTGCTCTATGTATACAAACACATAGTATATACATATCACAAAAAGACCGACCATGTAGCAAGGGAGGTCTGTGGAACCCTCTGTAACATTTTACATGGGAAGAGGATCTGTACTTGAATAGACATATATAAAGTACAAATGAACCAGATTGTGTACACCTAGGACAAACAATATTCTAAGCTTTACACCAATTAAAAAAAAATTAAAACCAAGAAGAAATAATGAGACATAAACTTATGGGGGTTTCTCCATGCACATTCCAATTTAATTTACAACCTAGGAACACGACTTCCAGAAAGGCTCTGCTGCCCTAGTACCCAGATTTGGGAGTGGAGAAATGCTGCCTGCTTGAGGTCACTTCCCACAACAGCAGCTTTAAACCCATTGCCAAAGGTCACTAAATATTCACCAAACTTGCAGTTCGGGAAATGACACCTGCTCTCTAAAAAAATTCTGGGGTGGATAATAGACCAAAAATTTCAAAATAGGGCAACCTTCCAAGAAGAAAATTTCAAGAGATATATTGTACTCCCAACTGTTTCCTTTTTTTAACAGAAAAGTAAACGGTGGAGAAAAATGATGAGTTTTACGAATTTTCAAAGACATGCAAACCCAAATTACACAACCCTATCAGCACACAGCAGCCAGTAGGGCCATTAGCATATATGCTGCAAACAATAAATGCTAAATCGATTGTGGAGAAATGCATACCCTCGATTCTAAGGGGGACGTGGTAAGAGCCACTAATGAAAACACAAAGAAGGTGCTTTGAAAAGGGAAACACGGTGCTACCAGTTAATCAGTCACACCCACTGCTGGGCCTATCACCTGAGAAAATGAGAATCAAAAAGTCACAGGCTGGCAATCCTGCACTCCAACAATATTTACCATAGCCAACACTTGGAAGCAATGAAAATGTCCATCAACAGAGGAATGCGCAAAGTAGAAGTGGTCCACGTGCACACTGGGGAATTACTCCAATAAAAACTAAAAATTAAATTTAAAAATCCAACAAAAGTAAGGAGACATCAGCTTGTGTGGGTTTGTCCGGGCACACTCCACTCTAATTTATAACCGAGAAACACCACAGGCCGCAAGGGCTTTTCCCTATTTACCATGGTGGGGACATAGAAAGGCTGCCGCCCTCTGGCATTTACCTGCAAAAGCAGCTTTAAAGCCTGTGCTAATGGTCATTTCATAGGAACAAGTACTGCAGAACTGTAAATGAAACCTGCCCTCAAAATGTCTTGAGGGAGGTAATGGCCAAAACATTTCAAAATGTGACACATACTTTAAGAGAACACTTTGAAGAACTAAGGGGTAATCACAGGTTGAAAAATAAAAAGGACATGCCTTAAAGCTCAATTTCAACGGATTATGAGGCACATGCGAATTCAACCACAAAGAGGTATTAGCTCACACTTGTCAGAATAACCATCAGCAAGGAAACTACAAACAATAAATGCTGAAGGTGTTGTGGAGAAATATATACCCCCAACTTCAAGTGGGACGTAACTTGGAAAGGGCCATGAATGAGAACAGAATGGAGGTGCCTTAAAAAGGTAAACATTGAGCTACCGTATGATCCAGCAGGCCCACTCCTCGACCTATAATCTAAGAAGAAAGAATTGGAAAGACACAGGCAGGCAAATCTGCATGGCACAGTATTACGATAGCCAAGATATGGAAGTAACCAAAAAGTCCACCAACAGATGGGTGGACAAAGAAGAACTCCTCCATGTACAGATGGAATATTCGCTAGTGAAAAAAATGAAACAATGCCATTTGCAGCACCATACATGAGCCTAGACATAATCACGCCACCTGTAGTAAGTGAGAAAGCAAAAGACACATATCCTATCATATCACTTTTAGGAGTTACTTAAAAATTGATATAAATGAAGATATTTCCACAGAGAAAGGCAATCACAGATTCATTAAAATACTTATGGTTCACCAAATAGAAAGGGATGAGGATTGGATACATTACTATATTGGGGTTAACAGAGATATACAAACCATGTGAAATATATAATCACCAAAGACGTACGGAAGACCAGGAGAAGACTACTCAACATTGTGTCATAACCTACATGGGAAAAGGATGCGAGGAAGAATAGATACACGTATATGTGTGAAAGAACCACATCTTCCACACCTAGAACAAACAAACCATTGTAATCAAATTTGCTGGGATAAAAAATAAAAAGTAAATTACAATTATGAACAAGAAGTAATGAGACATAAACATAAAGTGCTTTTTTCCTGGCACATTCCATTCGAATTTACAACCTAGAACACCACTTCCATTAAGGCTCTGTTTCCCCAGTTACAAAATTTGGTAAAGGAGAAATGCTGCCACCTTGTGGCCGTTTCCTGCAAGAGCAGCTTTAAACTCACAGCTAATGGTCACTTAACATTCACAAGGACTCAGGGCTGTAAAGGACACCTGCCCTAAAAAATTGTGCTGAAGTAGGGAATGGACAAAAAAATTCAAAACAGGCAAATGTTTCAAGATGAGAGTATGAAGACTTAAGTTTTACTCACGCTCTTTTAAAAAAAAAAAAGGAAAATGTATAAAAGCTCAACCTCAGGGAGTGTTAGACCCATGCAATCTAATCTACAAAAAGTTTCAACTTAGACCAGTCGACTGACCATCAGCAAAAAATCTACAAACAATAACTCCTGAAGGGATTTTAGAGAACTGTGTCCGCTCTACCTGCTGGTGAGACGAAAAGGGGTAACAGCCAATAATGAGAACAGAAAGGAGCTGTGTTTAAAAGTAAAAATGGAGGTACCATTCAATCCAGCAGGCGCACCATTGGACCTCTCACCTGAGAAGACAAGAATCGAGAAGACACAGGCCGCAAAAGCTGCAGTGCAGCCTTATTCACAATAGCCAAGACAGTGAAGCAATCAAAATATCCAACAAGAGGTGAATGGATAAAGAAGAAGTGGTCCATGTACACAATGGAATATTAGCCATGGAAAACAATGAACCATTGCTCTTTGAGGCACCACAAATGAGTCTGGAGATAATCACGAAACATGAGGTAACTCGGAAACCAAAGACCTGTATTCTATGATATCACTTATAGGCGTTATCTAATAACTGACACAAATGAATATATTTCCACAGAGAAAGACACTCACAGACTTAGAAAACAAACTATGCTCATCTAAAAGGAAAGGTGGGGGGAATGGATAAGTTAAGATTAGTGTTGCTCTATGTATACAAACACATAGTATATACATATCTCAAAAAGACCGACCATGTAGCAAGGGAGGTCTGTGGAACCCTCTGTAACATTTTACATGGGAAGAGGATCTGTACTTGAATAGACATATATAATGTACAAATGAACCAGATTGTGTACACCTAGGACAAACAATATTCTAAGCTTTACCCCAATTAAAAAAAAATTTAAAACCAAGAAGAAATAATGAGACATAAACTTATGGGGGTTTCTCCATGCACATTCCAATTTAATTTACAACCTAGGAACACGACTTCCAGAAAGGCTCTGCTGCCCTAGTACCCAGATTTGGGAGTGGAGAAATGCTGCCTGCTTGAGGTCACTTCCCACAACAGCAGCTTTAAACCCATTGCTAAAGGTAACTAAATATTCACCAAACTTGCAGTTCAGGAAATGACACCTGCTCTCTAAAAAAATTCTGGGGTGGAAAATCGACCAAAAATTTCAAAATAGGGCAACCTTCCAAGAAGAAAATTTCAAGAGATATATTGTACTCCCAACTGTTTCCTTTTTTTTAACAGAAAAGTAAACGGTGGAGAAAAATGATGAGTTTTACGAATTTTCAAAGACATGCAAACCCAAATTACACAACCCTACCAGCACACAGCAGCCAGTAGGGCCATTAACATACATGCTGCAAACAATAAATGCTAAATCGATTGTGGAGAAATGCATACCCTCGATTCTAAGGGGGACGTGCTAAGAGCCACTAATGAAAACACAAAGAAGGTGCTTTGAAAAGGGAAACACGGTGCTACCAGTCAATCAGTCACACCCACTGCTGGGCCTATCACCTGAGAAAATGAGAATCAAAAAGTCACAGGCTGGCAATCCTGCACTCCAACAATATTTACCATAGCCAACACTTGGAAGCAATGAAAATGTCCATCAACCGAGGAATGCACAAAGTAGAAGTGATCCACGTGCACACTGGGAAATTACTCCAATAAAAACTAAAAATTAAATTAAAAATCCAACAAAAGTAAGGAGACATCAGCTTGTGTGGGTTTGTCTGGGCACACTCCACTCTAATTTATAACCGAGAAACACCACAGACCGCAAGGGCTTTTCCCTAGTTACCATGGTGGGGACATAGAAAGGCTGCCGCCCTCTGGCATTTACCTGCAAAAGCAGCTTTAAAGCCTGTGCTAATGGTCATTTCATAGGAACAAGTACTGCAGAACTGTAAATGAAACCTGCCCTCAAAATGTCTTGAGGGAGGTAATGGCCAAAACATTTCAAAATGTGACACATATTTTAAGAGATCACTTTGAAGAACTAAGGAGTAATCACAGCTTGAAAAATAAAAAGGACATGCCTTAAAGCTCAATTTCAACGGATAATGAGGCACATGCGAATTCAACCACAAAGAGGTATCAGCTCACACTTGTCAGAATAACCATCAGCAAGGAAACTACAAACAATAAATGCTGAAGGTGTTGTGGAGAAATGCATACCCTCAACTTCAAGTGGGACGTAACTTGAAAAGGGCCACGAATGAGAACAGAATGGAGGTGCCTTAAAAAGGTAAACATTGAGCTACCATATGATCCAGCAGGCCCACTCCTCCACCTATAATCTAAGAAGAAAGAATTGGAAAGACACAGGCAGGCAAATCTGCATGGCACATTATTACGATAGCCAAGATATGGAAGTAACCAAAAAGGCCACCAACATATGGGTGGACAAAGAAGAACTCCTCCATGTACAGATGGAATATTCGCTAGTGAAAAAAATGAAAAAATGCCATTTGCAGCACCATACATGAGCCTAGACATAATCACGCCACCTGTAGTAAGTGAGAAAGCAAAAGACACATATCCTATCATATAACTTTTAGGAGTTACTTAAAAATTGATAAAAATGAAGATATTTCCACAGAGAAAGGCAATCACAGATTCATTAAAATACTTATGGTTCACCAAATAGAAAGGGATGAGGATTGGATACATTACCATATTGGAGTTAACAGAGATATACATACCATGTGAATATATAATCACCAAAGACGTACGGAAGACCAGGAGAAGACTACTCAACATTGTGTCATAACCTACATGGGAAAAGGATGCGAGGAAGAATAGATACACGTATATGTGTGAAAGAACCACATCTTGCACACCTAGAACAAACAAACCATTGTAATCAAATTTGCTGGGATAAAAAATAAAAAGTAAATTACAATTATGAACAAGAAGTAATGAGACATAAACATAAAGTGCTTTTTTCCTGGCACATTCCATTCGAATTTACAACCTAGAACACCACTTCCATTAAGGCTCTGTTTCCCCAGTTACCAAATTTGGTAAAGGAGAAATGCTGCCACCTTGTGGCCGTTTCCTGCAAGAGCAGCTTTAAACTCACAGCTAATGGTCACTTAACATTCACAAGGACTCAGGGCTGTAAAGGACACCTGCCCTAAAAAATTGTGCTGAAGTAGGAAATGGACAAAAAAATTCAAAACAGGCAAATGTTTCAAGAAGAGAGTATGAGGAGTTAAGTTTTACTCACGCTCTTTTAAAAAAAAAAGGAAAATGGATAAAAGCTCAACCTCAGGGAGTGTTAGACCCATGCAATCTAATCTACAAAAAGTTTCAACTTAGACCAGTCGACTGACCATCAGCAAAATGTCTACAAACAATAAATGCTGACGGGGTTTTCAAGAACTGTGTCCCCTCTACCTGCTGGTGAGACGTAAAGGGGTAACAGCCAATAATGAGAAGAGAAAGGATCTGTGATTAAAAGTAAAAATGGAGGTACCATTCAGTCCAGCAGGCGCACCATTGGACCTCTCACCTGAGAAGACAAGAATCGAGAAGACACAGGCCGCAAAAGCTGCAGTGCAGCCTTATTCACATTAGCCAAGACAGTGAAGCAATCAAAATATCCAACAAGAGGTGAAAGGATAAAGAAGAAGTGGTCCATGTACAGAATGGAATATTAGGCATGGAAAACAATGAACCATTGCTCTTTGAGGCACCACAAATGAGTCTGGAGATAATCACGAAACATGAGGTAACTCGGAAACCAAAGACCTGTATTCTATGATATCACTTATAGGCGTTATCTAATAACTGACACAAATGAATATATTTCCACAGAGAAAGACACTCACAGACTTAGAAAACAAACTATGCTCATCTAAAAGGAAAGGTGGGGGGAATGGATAAGTTAAGATTAGTGTTGCTATATGTATACAAACACATAGTATATACATATGTCAAAAAGACCGACCATCTAGCAAGGGAGGTCTGTGGAACCCTCTGTAACATTTTACATGGGAAGAGGATCTGTACTTGAATAGACATATATAATGTACAAATGAACCAGATTGTGTACACCTAGGACAGACAATATTCGAAGTTTTACCCCAATTAAAAAAAATTTTAAAACCAAGAAGAAATAATGAGACATAAACTTATGGGGGTTTCTCCAGGCACATTCCAATTTAATTTACAACCTAAGAACACGACTTCCAGAAAGGCTCTGCTGCCCTAGTACCCAGATTTGGGAGTGGAGAAATGCTGCCTACTTGAGGCCACTTCCCACAACAGCAGCTTTAAACCCATTGCTAATGGTCACTAAATATTCACCAAACTTGCAGTTCGGGAAATGACACCTGCTCTCTAAAAAAATTCTGAGGTGGAAAATCGACCAAAAATTTCAAAATAGGGCAATCTTCCAAGAAGACATTTTCAAGAGATATATTGTACTCCCAACTGTTTCCTTTTTTTTAACAGAAAAGAAAACGGTGGAGAAAAATGATGAGTTTTACGAATTTTCAAAGACATGCAAACCCAAATTACAAAACCCTATCAGCACACAGCAGCCAGTAGGGCCATTAGCATAAAGGCAGCAAACAATAAATGCTAAATCGATTGTGGAGAAATGCATACACTCGATTCTAAGGGGGACGTGGTAAGAGCCACTAATGAAAACAGAAAGAAGGTGCTTTGAAAAGGGAAACACGGTGCTACCAGTCAATCAATCACACCCACTGCTGGGCCTATCACCTGAGAAAATGAGAATCAAAAAGTCACAGGCTGGCAATCCTGCACTCCAACAATATTTACCATAGCCAACACTTGGAAGCAATGAAAATGTCCATCAACCGAGGAATGCGCAAAGTAGAAGTGGTCCAAGTGCACACTGGGGAATTACTCCAATAAGAACTAAAAATTAAATTTAAAAATCCAACAAAAGTAAGGAGACATCAGCTTGTGTGGGTTTGTCCGGGCAAACTCCACTCTAATTTATAACCGAGAAACACCACAGGCCGCAAGGGCTTTTCCCTAGTTACCATGGTGGGGACATAGAAAGGCTGCCGCCCTCTGGCATTTACCTGCAAAAGCAGCTTTAAAGCCTGTGCTAATGGTCATTTCATAGGAACAAGTACTGCAGAACTGTAAATGAAACCTGCCCTCAAAATGTCTTGAGGGAGGTAATGGCCAAAACATTTCAAAATGTGACACATACTTTAAGAGAACACTTTGAAGAACTAAGGGGTAATCACAGGTTGAAAAATAAAAAGGACATGCCTTAAAGCTCAATTTCAACGGATTATGAGGCACATGCGAATTCAAGCACAAAGAGGTACCAGCTCACACTTGTCAGAATAACCATCAGCAAGGAAACTACAAACAATAAATGCTGAAGTTGTTGTGGAGAAATGCATACCCCCAACTTCCATTGGGACGTAACTTGGAAAGGGCCACGAATGAGAACAGAATGGAGGTGCCTTAAAAAGGTAAACATTGAGCTACCATATGATCCAGCAGGCCCACTCCTCGACCTATAATCTAAGAAGAGAGAATTGGAAAGACACAGGAAGGCAAATCTGCATGGCACAGTATTACGATAGCCAAGATATGGAAGTAACCAAAAAGTCCACCAACAGATGGGTGGACACAGAAGAACTCCTCCATGTACAGATGGAATATTCGCTAGTGAAAAAAATGAAACAATGCCATTTGCAGCACCATACATGAGTCTAGACATAATCACGCCACCTGTAGTAAGTGAGAAAGGAAAAGACACATATCCTATCATATCACTTTTAGGAGTTACTTAAAAATTGATACCAATGAAGATATTTCCACAGAGAAACGCAATCACAGTTTCATTAAAAAAAATCTTATGGTTCACCAAATAGAAAGGGATGAGGATTGGATACATTACCATATTGGGGTTAACAGAGATATACAAATCATGTGAAATATATAATCACCAAAGACGTACGGAAGACCAGGAGAAGACTACTCAACAGTGTGTCATAACCTACATGGGAAAAGGATGCGAGGAAGAATAGATACACGTATATGTGTGAAAGAACCACATCTTGCACACCTACAACAAACAAACCATTGTAATCAAATTTGCTGTGATAAAAAATAAAAAGTAAATTACAATTATGAACAAGAAGTAATGAGACATAAACATAAAGTGCTTTTTCCCTGGCACATTCCATTCGAATTTACAACCTAGAACACCACTTCCATTAAGGCTCTGTTTCCCCAGTTACCAAATTTGGTAAATGAGAAATGCTGCCACCTTGTGGCCGTTTCCTGCAAGAGCAGCTTTAAACTCACAGCTAATGGTCACTTAACATTCACAAGGACTCAGGGCTGTAAAGGACACCTGCCCTAAAAAATTGTGCTGAAGTAGGGAATGGACAAAAAAATTCAAAACAGGCAAATGTTTCAAGATGAGAGTATGAAGAGTTAAGTTTTACTCACGCTCTTTTAAAAAAAAAGGAAAATGCATAAAAGCTCAACCTCAGGGAGTGTTAGACCCATGCAATCTAATCTACAAAAAGTTTCAACTTAGACCAGTCGACTGACCATCAGCAAAATGTCTACAAACAATAAATGCTGACGGAGTTTTTAAGAACTGTGTCCCCTCTACCTGCTGGTGAGACGTAAAGGGGTAACAGCCAATAATGAGAACAGAAAGGAGCTGTGTTTAAAAGTAAAAATGGAGGTACCATTCAGTCCAGCAGGCGCACCATTGGACCTCTCACCTGAGAAGACAAGAATCGAGCAGACACAGGCCGCAAAAGCTGCAGTGCAGCCTTATTCACAATAGCCAAGACAGTGAAGCAATCAAAATATCCAACAAGAGGTGAATGGATAAAGAAGAAGTGGTCCATGTACACAAGGGAATATTAGCCATGGAAAACAATGAACCATTGCTCTTTGAGGCACCACAAATGAGTCTGGAGATAATCACGAAACATGAGGTAACTCGGAAACCAAAGACCTGTATTCTATGATATCACTTATAGGCGTTATCTAATAACTGACACAAATGAATATATTTCCACAGAGAAAGACACTCACAGACTTAGAAAACAAACTATGCTCATCTAAAAGGAAAGGTGGGAGGAATGGATAAGTTAAGATTAGTGTTGCTCTATGTATACAAACACATAGTATATACATATCACAAAAAGACCGACCATGTAGCAAGGGAGGTCTGTGGAACCCTCTGTAACATTTTACATGGGAAGAGGATCTGTACTTGAATAGACATATATAAAGTACAAATGAACCAGATTGTGTACACCTAGGACAAACAATATTCTAAGCTTTACACCAATTAAAAAAAAATTAAAACCAAGAAGAAATAATGAGACATAAACTTATGGGGGTTTCTCCATGCACATTCCAATTTAATTTACAACCTAGGAACACGACTTCCAGAAAGGCTCTGCTGCCCTAGTACCCAGATTTGGGAGTGGAGAAATGCTGCCTGCTTGAGGTCACTTCCCACAACAGCAGCTTTAAACCCATTGCCAAAGGTCACTAAATATTCACCAAACTTGCAGTTCGGGAAATGACACCTGCTCTCTAAAAAAATTCTGGGGTGGATAATAGACCAAAAATTTCAAAATAGGGCAACCTTCCAAGAAGAAAATTTCAAGAGATATATTGTACTCCCAACTGTTTCCTTTTTTTAACAGAAAAGTAAACGGTGGAGAAAAATGATGAGTTTTACGAATTTTCAAAGACATGCAAACCCAAATTACACAACCCTATCAGCACACAGCAGCCAGTAGGGCCATTAGCATATATGCTGCAAACAATAAATGCTAAATCGATTGTGGAGAAATGCATACCCTCGATTCTAAGGGGGACGTGGTAAGAGCCACTAATGAAAACACAAAGAAGGTGCTTTGAAAAGGGAAACACGGTGCTACCAGTTAATCAGTCACACCCACTGCTGGGCCTATCACCTGAGAAAATGAGAATCAAAAAGTCACAGGCTGGCAATCCTGCACTCCAACAATATTTACCATAGCCAACACTTGGAAGCAATGAAAATGTCCATCAACAGAGGAATGCGCAAAGTAGAAGTGGTCCACGTGCACACTGGGGAATTACTCCAATAAAAACTAAAAATTAAATTTAAAAATCCAACAAAAGTAAGGAGACATCAGCTTGTGTGGGTTTGTCCGGGCACACTCCACTCTAATTTATAACCGAGAAACACCACAGGCCGCAAGGGCTTTTCCCTATTTACCATGGTGGGGACATAGAAAGGCTGCCGCCCTCTGGCATTTACCTGCAAAAGCAGCTTTAAAGCCTGTGCTAATGGTCATTTCATAGGAACAAGTACTGCAGAACTGTAAATGAAACCTGCCCTCAAAATGTCTTGAGGGAGGTAATGGCCAAAACATTTCAAAATGTGACACATACTTTAAGAGAACACTTTGAAGAACTAAGGGGTAATCACAGGTTGAAAAATAAAAAGGACATGCCTTAAAGCTCAATTTCAACGGATTATGAGGCACATGCGAATTCAACCACAAAGAGGTATTAGCTCACACTTGTCAGAATAACCATCAGCAAGGAAACTACAAACAATAAATGCTGAAGGTGTTGTGGAGAAATATATACCCCCAACTTCAAGTGGGACGTAACTTGGAAAGGGCCATGAATGAGAACAGAATGGAGGTGCCTTAAAAAGGTAAACATTGAGCTACCGTATGATCCAGCAGGCCCACTCCTCGACCTATAATCTAAGAAGAAAGAATTGGAAAGACACAGGCAGGCAAATCTGCATGGCACAGTATTACGATAGCCAAGATATGGAAGTAACCAAAAAGTCCACCAACAGATGGGTGGACAAAGAAGAACTCCTCCATGTACAGATGGAATATTCGCTAGTGAAAAAAATGAAACAATGCCATTTGCAGCACCATACATGAGCCTAGACATAATCACGCCACCTGTAGTAAGTGAGAAAGCAAAAGACACATATCCTATCATATCACTTTTAGGAGTTACTTAAAAATTGATATAAATGAAGATATTTCCACAGAGAAAGGCAATCACAGATTCATTAAAATACTTATGGTTCACCAAATAGAAAGGGATGAGGATTGGATACATTACCATATTGGGGTTAACAGAGATATACAAACCATGTGAAATATATAATCACCAAAGACGTACGGAAGACCAGGAGAAGACTACTCAACATTGTGTCATAACCTACATGGGAAAAGGATGCGAGGAAGAATAGATACACGTATATGTGTGAAAGAACCACATCTTCCACACCTAGAACAAACAAACCATTGTAATCAAATTTGCTGGGATAAAAAATAAAAAGTAAATTACAATTATGAACAAGAAGTAATGAGACATAAACATAAAGTGCTTTTTTCCTGGCACATTCCATTCGAATTTACAACCTAGAACACCACTTCCATTAAGGCTCTGTTTCCCCAGTTACAAAATTTGGTAAAGGAGAAATGCTGCCACCTTGTGGCCGTTTCCTGCAAGAGCAGCTTTAAACTCACAGCTAATGGTCACTTAACATTCACAAGGACTCAGGGCTGTAAAGGACACCTGCCCTAAAAAATTGTGCTGAAGTAGGGAATGGACAAAAAAATTCAAAACAGGCAAATGTTTCAAGATGAGAGTATGAAGACTTAAGTTTTACTCACGCTCTTTTAAAAAAAAAAAAGGAAAATGTATAAAAGCTCAACCTCAGGGAGTGTTAGACCCATGCAATCTAATCTACAAAAAGTTTCAACTTAGACCAGTCGACTGACCATCAGCAAAAAATCTACAAACAATAACTCCTGAAGGGATTTTAGAGAACTGTGTCCGCTCTACCTGCTGGTGAGACGAAAAGGGGTAACAGCCAATAATGAGAACAGAAAGGAGCTGTGTTTAAAAGTAAAAATGGAGGTACCATTCAATCCAGCAGGCGCACCATTGGACCTCTCACCTGAGAAGACAAGAATCGAGAAGACACAGGCCGCAAAAGCTGCAGTGCAGCCTTATTCACAATAGCCAAGACAGTGAAGCAATCAAAATATCCAACAAGAGGTGAATGGATAAAGAAGAAGTGGTCCATGTACACAATGGAATATTAGCCATGGAAAACAATGAACCATTGCTCTTTGAGGCACCACAAATGAGTCTGGAGATAATCACGAAACATGAGGTAACTCGGAAACCAAAGACCTGTATTCTATGATATCACTTATAGGCGTTATCTAATAACTGACACAAATGAATATATTTCCACAGAGAAAGACACTCACAGACTTAGAAAACAAACTATGCTCATCTAAAAGGAAAGGTGGGGGGAATGGATAAGTTAAGATTAGTGTTGCTCTATGTATACAAACACATAGTATATACATATCTCAAAAAGACCGACCATGTAGCAAGGGAGGTCTGTGGAACCCTCTGTAACATTTTACATGGGAAGAGGATCTGTACTTGAATAGACATATATAATGTACAAATGAACCAGATTGTGTACACCTAGGACAAACAATATTCTAAGCTTTACCCCAATTAAAAAAAAATTTAAAACCAAGAAGAAATAATGAGACATAAACTTATGGGGGTTTCTCCATGCACATTCCAATTTAATTTACAACCTAGGAACACGACTTCCAGAAAGGCTCTGCTGCCCTAGTACCCAGATTTGGGAGTGGAGAAATGCTGCCTGCTTGAGGTCACTTCCCACAACAGCAGCTTTAAACCCATTGCTAAAGGTAACTAAATATTCACCAAACTTGCAGTTCAGGAAATGACACCTGCTCTCTAAAAAAATTCTGGGGTGGAAAATCGACCAAAAATTTCAAAATAGGGCAACCTTCCAAGAAGAAAATTTCAAGAGATATATTGTACTCCCAACTGTTTCCTTTTTTTTAACAGAAAAGTAAACGGTGGAGAAAAATGATGAGTTTTACGAATTTTCAAAGACATGCAAACCCAAATTACACAACCCTACCAGCACACAGCAGCCAGTAGGGCCATTAACATACATGCTGCAAACAATAAATGCTAAATCGATTGTGGAGAAATGCATACCCTCGATTCTAAGGGGGACGTGCTAAGAGCCACTAATGAAAACACAAAGAAGGTGCTTTGAAAAGGGAAACACGGTGCTACCAGTCAATCAGTCACACCCACTGCTGGGCCTATCACCTGAGAAAATGAGAATCAAAAAGTCACAGGCTGGCAATCCTGCACTCCAACAATATTTACCATAGCCAACACTTGGAAGCAATGAAAATGTCCATCAACCGAGGAATGCACAAAGTAGAAGTGATCCACGTGCACACTGGGAAATTACTCCAATAAAAACTAAAAATTAAATTAAAAATCCAACAAAAGTAAGGAGACATCAGCTTGTGTGGGTTTGTCTGGGCACACTCCACTCTAATTTATAACCGAGAAACACCACAGACCGCAAGGGCTTTTCCCTAGTTACCATGGTGGGGACATAGAAAGGCTGCCGCCCTCTGGCATTTACCTGCAAAAGCAGCTTTAAAGCCTGTGCTAATGGTCATTTCATAGGAACAAGTACTGCAGAACTGTAAATGAAACCTGCCCTCAAAATGTCTTGAGGGAGGTAATGGCCAAAACATTTCAAAATGTGACACATATTTTAAGAGATCACTTTGAAGAACTAAGGAGTAATCACAGCTTGAAAAATAAAAAGGACATGCCTTAAAGCTCAATTTCAACGGATAATGAGGCACATGCGAATTCAACCACAAAGAGGTATCAGCTCACACTTGTCAGAATAACCATCAGCAAGGAAACTACAAACAATAAATGCTGAAGGTGTTGTGGAGAAATGCATACCCTCAACTTCAAGTGGGACGTAACTTGAAAAGGGCCACGAATGAGAACAGAATGGAGGTGCCTTAAAAAGGTAAACATTGAGCTACCATATGATCCAGCAGGCCCACTCCTCCACCTATAATCTAAGAAGAAAGAATTGGAAAGACACAGGCAGGCAAATCTGCATGGCACATTATTACGATAGCCAAGATATGGAAGTAACCAAAAAGGCCACCAACATATGGGTGGACAAAGAAGAACTCCTCCATGTACAGATGGAATATTCGCTAGTGAAAAAAATGAAAAAATGCCATTTGCAGCACCATACATGAGCCTAGACATAATCACACCACCTGTAGTAAGTGAGAAAGCAAAAGACACATATCCTATCATATAACTTTTAGGAGTTACTTAAAAATTGATAAAAATGAAGATATTTCCACAGAGAAAGGCAATCACAGATTCATTAAAATACTTATGGTTCACCAAATAGAAAGGGATGAGGATTGGATACATTACCATATTGGAGTTAACAGAGATATACATACCATGTGAATATATAATCACCAAAGACGTACGGAAGACCAGGAGAAGACTACTCAACATTGTGTCATAACCTACATGGGAAAAGGATGCGAGGAAGAATAGATACACGTATATGTGTGAAAGAACCACATCTTGCACACCTAGAACAAACAAACCATTGTAATCAAATTTGCTGGGATAAAAAATAAAAAGTAAATTACAATTATGAACAAGAAGTAATGAGACATAAACATAAAGTGCTTTTTTCCTGGCACATTCCATTCGAATTTACAACCTAGAACACCACTTCCATTAAGGCTCTGTTTCCCCAGTTACCAAATTTGGTAAAGGAGAAATGCTGCCACCTTGTGGCCGTTTCCTGCAAGAGCAGCTTTAAACTCACAGCTAATGGTCACTTAACATTCACAAGGACTCAGGGCTGTAAAGGACACCTGCCCTAAAAAATTGTGCTGAAGTAGGAAATGGACAAAAAAATTCAAAACAGGCAAATGTTTCAAGAAGAGAGTATGAGGAGTTAAGTTTTACTCACGCTCTTTTAAAAAAAAAGGAAAATGGATAAAAGCTCAACCTCAGGGAGTGTTAGACCCATGCAATCTAATCTACAAAAAGTTTCAACTTAGACCAGTCGACTGACCATCAGCAAAATGTCTACAAACAATAAATGCTGACGGGGTTTTCAAGAAATGTGTCCCCTCTACCTGCTGGTGAGACGTAAAGGGGTAACAGCCAATAATGAGAAGAGAAAGGATCTGTGTTTAAAAGTAAAAATGGAGGTACCATTCAGTCCAGCAGGCGCACCATTGGACCTCTCACCTGAGAAGACAAGAATCGAGAAGACACAGGCCGCAAAAGCTGCAGTGCAGCCTTATTCACATTAGCCAAGACAGTGAAGCAATCAAAATATCCAACAAGAGGTGAAAGGATAAAGAAGAAGTGGTCCATGTACAGAATGGAATATTAGGCATGGAAAACAATGAACCATTGCTCTTTGAGGCACCACAAATGAGTCTGGAGATAATCACGAAACATGAGGTAACTCGGAAACCAAAGACCTGTATTCTATGATATCACTTATAGGCGTTATCTAATAACTGACACAAATGAATATATTTCCACAGAGAAAGACACTCACAGACTTAGAAAACAAACTATGCTCATCTAAAAGGAAAGGTGGGGGGAATGGATAAGTTAAGATTAGTGTTGCTATATGTATACAAACACATAGTATATACATATGTCAAAAAGACCGACCATCTAGCAAGGGAGGTCTGTGGAACCCTCTGTAACATTTTACATGGGAAGAGGATCTGTACTTGAATAGACATATATAATGTACAAATGAACCAGATTGTGTACACCTAGGACAGACAATATTCGAAGTTTTACCCCAATTAAAAAAAATTTTAAAACCAAGAAGAAATAATGAGACATAAACTTATGGGGGTTTCTCCAGGCACATTCCAATTTAATTTACAACCTAAGAACACGACTTCCAGAAAGGCTCTGCTGCCCTAGTACCCAGATTTGGGAGTGGAGAAATGCTGCCTACTTGAGGCCACTTCCCACAACAGCAGCTTTAAACCCATTGCTAATGGTCACTAAATATTCACCAAACTTGCAGTTCGGGAAATGACACCTGCTCTCTAAAAAAATTCTGAGGTGGAAAATCGACCAAAAATTTCAAAATAGGGCAATCTTCCAAGAAGACATTTTCAAGAGATATATTGTACTCCCAACTGTTTCCTTTTTTTTAACAGAAAAGAAAACGGTGGAGAAAAATGATGAGTTTTACGAATTTTCAAAGACATGCAAACCCAAATTACAAAACCCTATCAGCACACAGCAGCCAGTAGGGCCATTAGCATAAAGGCAGCAAACAATAAATGCTAAATCGATTGTGGAGAAATGCATACACTCGATTCTAAGGGGGACGTGGTAAGAGCCACTAATGAAAACAGAAAGAAGGTGCTTTGAAAAGGGAAACACGGTGCTACCAGTCAATCAATCACACCCACTGCTGGGCCTATCACCTGAGAAAATGAGAATCAAAAAGTCACAGGCTGGCAATCCTGCACTCCAACAATATTTACCATAGCCAACACTTGGAAGCAATGAAAATGTCCATCAACCGAGGAATGCGCAAAGTAGAAGTGGTCCAAGTGCACACTGGGGAATTACTCCAATAAGAACTAAAAATTAAATTTAAAAATCCAACAAAAGTAAGGAGACATCAGCTTGTGTGGGTTTGTCCGGGCAAACTCCACTCTAATTTATAACCGAGAAACACCACAGGCCGCAAGGGCTTTTCCCTAGTTACCATGGTGGGGACATAGAAAGGCTGCCGCCCTCTGGCATTTACCTGCAAAAGCAGCTTTAAAGCCTGTGCTAATGGTCATTTCATAGGAACAAGTACTGCAGAACTGTAAATGAAACCTGCCCTCAAAATGTCTTGAGGGAGGTAATGGCCAAAACATTTCAAAATGTGACACATACTTTAAGAGAACACTTTGAAGAACTAAGGGGTAATCACAGGTTGAAAAATAAAAAGGACATGCCTTAAAGCTCAATTTCAACGGATTATGAGGCACATGCGAATTCAAGCACAAAGAGGTACCAGCTCACACTTGTCAGAATAACCATCAGCAAGGAAACTACAAACAATAAATGCTGAAGTTGTTGTGGAGAAATGCATACCCCCAACTTCCATTGGGACGTAACTTGGAAAGGGCCACGAATGAGAACAGAATGGAGGTGCCTTAAAAAGGTAAACATTGAGCTACCATATGATCCAGCAGGCCCACTCCTCGACCTATAATCTAAGAAGAGAGAATTGGAAAGACACAGGAAGGCAAATCTGCATGGCACAGTATTACGATAGCCAAGATATGGAAGTAACCAAAAAGTCCACCAACAGATGGGTGGACACAGAAGAACTCCTCCATGTACAGATGGAATATTCGCTAGTGAAAAAAATGAAACAATGCCATTTGCAGCACCATACATGAGTCTAGACATAATCACGCCACCTGTAGTAAGTGAGAAAGGAAAAGACACATATCCTATCATATCACTTTTAGGAGTTACTTAAAAATTGATACCAATGAAGATATTTCCACAGAGAAACGCAATCACAGTTTCATTAAAAAAAATCTTATGGTTCACCAAATAGAAAGGGATGAGGATTGGATACATTACCATATTGGGGTTAACAGAGATATACAAATCATGTGAAATATATAATCACCAAAGACGTACGGAAGACCAGGAGAAGACTACTCAACAGTGTGTCATAACCTACATGGGAAAAGGATGCGAGGAAGAATAGATACACGTATATGTGTGAAAGAACCACATCTTGCACACCTAGAACAAACAAACCATTGTAATCAAATTTGCTGTGATAAAAAATAAAAAGTAAATTACAATTATGAACAAGAAGTAATGAGACATAAACATAAAGTGCTTTTTCCCTGGCACATTCCATTCGAATTTACAACCTAGAACACCACTTCCATTAAGGCTCTGTTTCCCCAGTTACCAAATTTGGTAAATGAGAAATGCTGCCACCTTGTGGCCGTTTCCTGCAAGAGCAGCTTTAAACTCACAGCTAATGGTCACTTAACATTCACAAGGACTCAGGGCTGTAAAGGACACCTGCCCTAAAAAATTGTGCTGAAGTAGGGAATGGACAAAAAAATTCAAAACAGGCAAATGTTTCAAGATGAGAGTATGAAGAGTTAAGTTTTACTCACGCTCTTTTAAAAAAAAAGGAAAATGCATAAAAGCTCAACCTCAGGGAGTGTTAGACCCATGCAATCTAATCTACAAAAAGTTTCAACTTAGACCAGTCGACTGACCATCAGCAAAATGTCTACAAACAATAAATGCTGACGGAGTTTTTAAGAACTGTGTCCCCTCTACCTGCTGGTGAGACGTAAAGGGGTAACAGCCAATAATGAGAACAGAAAGGAGCTGTGTTTAAAAGTAAAAATGGAGGTACCATTCAGTCCAGCAGGCGCACCATTGGACCTCTCACCTGAGAAGACAAGAATCGCGCAGACACAGGCCGCAAAAGCTGCAGTGCAGCCTTATTCACAATAGCCAAGACAGTGAAGCAATCAAAATATCCAACAAGAGGTGAATGGATAAAGAAGAAGTGGTCCATGTACACAAGGGAATATTAGCCATGGAAAACAATGAACCATTGCTCTTTGAGGCACCACAAATGAGTCTGGAGATAATCACGAAACATGAGGTAACTCGGAAACCAAAGACCTGTATTCTATGATATCACTTATAGGCGTTATCTAATAACTGACACAAATGAATATATTTCCACAGAGAAAGACACTCACAGACTTAGAAAACAAACTATGCTCATCTAAAAGGAAAGGTGGGGGGAATGGATAAGTTAAGATTAGTGTTGCTATATGTATACAAACACATAGTATATACATATCTCAAAAAGACCGACCATCTAGCAAGGGAGGTCTGTGGAACACTCTGTAACATTTTACATGGGAAGAGGATCTGTACTTGAATAGACATATATAATGTACAAATGAACCAGATTGTGTACACCTAGGACAGACAATATTCGAAGCTTTACCCCAATTAAAAAAAATTTTAAAACCAAGAAGAAATAATGAGACATAAACTTATGGGGGTTTCTCCAGGCACATTCCAATTTAATTTACAACCTAGGAACACGACTTCCAGAAAGGCTCTGCTGCCCTAGTACCCAGATTTGGGAGTGGAGAAATGCTGCCTACTTGAGGCCACTTCCCACAACAGCAGCTTTAAACCCATTGCTAATGGTCACTAAATATTCACCAAACTTGCAGTTCGGGAAATGACACCTGCTCTCTAAATAAATTGTGAGGTGGAAAATCGACCAAAAATTTCAAAATAGGGCAACCTTCCAAGAAGACATTTTCAAGAGATATATTGTACTCCCAACTGTTTCCTTTTTTTTAACAGAAAAGAAAACGGTGGCGAAACATGATGAGTTTTACGAATTTTCAAAGACATGCAAACCCAAATTACAAAACCCTATCAGCATACAGCAGCCAGTAGGGCCATTAGCATAAAGGCAGCAAACAATAAATGCTAAATCGATTGTGGAGAAATGCATACCCTCGATTCTAAGGGGGACGTGGTAAGAGCCACTAATGAAAACACAAAGAAGGTGCTTTGAAAAGGGAAACACGGTGCTACCAGTCAATCAATCACACCCACTGCAGGGCCTATCAACTGAGAAAATGAGAATCAAAAAGTCACAGGCTGGCAATCCTGCACTCCAACAATATTTACCAGAGCCAACACTTGGAAGCAATGAAAATGTCCATCAACCGAGGAATGTGCAAAGTAGAAGTGGTCCACGTGCACACTGGGGAATTACTCCAATAAAAACTAAAAATTAAATTTAAAAATCCAACAAAAGTAAGGAGACATCAGCTTGTGTGGGTTTGTCCGGGCACACTCCACTCTAATTTATAACCGAGAAACACCACAGGCCGCAAGGGCTTTCCCTAGTTACCATGGTGGGGACATAGAAAGGCTGCCGCCCTCTGGCATTTACCTGCAAAAGCAGCTTTAAAGCCTGTGCTATTGGTCATTTCATAGTAACAAGTACTGCAGAACTGTAAATGAAACCTGCCCTCAAAATGTCTTGAGGGAGGTAATGGCCAAAACATTTCAAAATGTGACACATACTTTAAGAGAACACTTTGAAGAACTAAGGGGCAAACAGAGGTTGAAAAATAAAAAGGACATGCCTTAAAGCTCAATTTCAACGGATTATGAGGCACAGGCGAATTCAACCACAAAGAGGTATCAGCTCACACTTGTCAGAATAACCATCAGCAAGGAAACTACAAACAATAAATGCTGAAGGTGTTGTGGAGAAATGCATACCCTCAACTTCAAGTGGGACGTAACTTGAAAAGGGCCACGAATGAGAACAGAATGGAGGTGCCTTAAAAAGGTAAACATTGAGCTACCGTATGATCCAGCAGGCCCACTCCTCGACCTGTAATCTAAGAAGAAAGAATTGGAAAGACACAGGCAGGCAAATCTGCATGGCACAGTATTACAATAGCCAAGATATGGAAGTAACCAAAAAGTCCACCAACAGATGGGTGGAAAAAGAAGAACTCCTCCATGTACAGATGGAATATTCGCTAGTGAAAAAAATGAAACAATGCCATTTACAGCACCATACATGAGTCTAGACGTAATCATGCCACCTGTAGTAAGTGAGAAAGCAAAAGACACATATCCTATCATATCACTTTTAGGAGTTACTTAAAAATTGATACCAATGAAGATATTTCCACAGAGAAAGGCAATCACAGATTCATTAAAAAAACTGATGGTTCACCAAATAGAAAGGGATGAGGATTGGATACCTTACCATATTGGAGTTAACAGAGCTATACATACCATGTGAAATATATAATCACCAAAGACGTACGGAAGACCAGGAGAAGACTACTCAACATTGTGTCATAACCTACATGGGAAAAGGATGCGAGGAAGAATAGATACACGTATATGTGTGAAAGAACCACATCTTGCACACCTAGAACAAACAAACCATTGTAATCAAATTTGCTGGGATAAAAAATAAAAAGTAAATTACAATTATGAACAAGAAGTAATGAGACATAAACATAAAGTGCTTTTTTCCTGGCACATTCCATTCGAATTTACAACCTAGAACACCACTTCCATTAAGGCTCTGTTTCCCCAGTTACCAAATTTGGTAAAGGAGAAATGCTGCCAACTTCTGGCCGTTTCCTGCAAGAGCAGCTTTAAACTCACAGCTAATGGTCACTTAACATTCACAAGGACTCAGGGCTGTAAAGGACACCTGCCCTAAAAAATTGTGCTGAAGTAGGGAATGGACAAAAAAATTCACAACAGGCAAATGTTTCAAGAAGAGAGTATGAGGAGTAAAGTTTTACTCACGCTCGTTAAAAAAAAAAGGAAAATGGATAAAAGCTCAACCTCAGGGAGTGTTAGACCCATGCAATCTAATCTACAAAAAGTTTCAACTTAGACCAGTCGACTGACCATCAGCAAAATGTCTACAAATAATAAATGCTGACGGGGTTTTTAAGAACTGTGTCCCCTCTACCT